>NC_089228.1:13519308-13827294 GCF_963924675.1 Phocoena phocoena
TATCTGTAATCCTTAGAGGCTAGTTAACCCTGTCTGATCTTTAGAGGCCAGAGCTAACCATGGATCATTTTTTCATGTAAGATGGGCAAAACCATCATTTTCACCAATGACAACTCCGAAGAACATCAAGAAAGTGAAGATGATTCAGTAGTCATGTGCAACAAACATCTTCCTCCTTAATATCTGAGTCACAGAGGGGTTCCGTTCATAGCCAAGTTACAGATTTCACTGTACTGAGAGCGGCACCGAACATTCATAGGATCAGGATATTACTGTCCAGGAGTTCTGGAATACATATATTCATCTCTCATGATGTGATGGGAGATTTTCAAGGTGGAAACTGTCAGAATGGTTCAGGGAACGATTTCTGGAATAGTGTCACTTAGAAGGTAATTTTAAACTTGAGGAACAATGAGATAGTGCTGAGCTGCGAATACCAGAAAAGATCATACTGATATGACTGTGGCAATAAACTCTACCCTTGATAAGAAGCCCAGGGTATTTCTATGATCAGGGTGACCTACCAGACAAAGTGAGAGCCCTTTGACTCTACCCTCGATGTATTAAAGGCTTGTTAGAGAAAAATGTGGCCATAACTCAACACAGAGCTGGATGGCCGGACTGGTTACATCTCACGTGGCAACCTGACCAGCAACAGTGACCCTCTTGAGGGCTACGTTGAGAAATATTATGAAGCCATATCTGGGTTTTGCAGGACAGAATACCATAACAAATTAGTGATGGCTGCTAGAAATACAGGGCAGAGGAGTGGTAACAATTAAACTACTTATTTCCTTTTTTTTGGCTCAGACACTGAAGTAAACTCAAAAAAATCAGATCACCTCCTTACGGTCATGTGTTGCCCTGTGGACCCAACAGTCGGGGTTATTCAGCCAGAAAGGACGTGAACCCAGTTAGCCTTTTTGTAGCAGTCAAAGTGGTCTAATCAAAGACTTACACTTTTAGAGCTTTGAGCTGTTTTTAGTACCATCTCTGGAAGGCAACTCCTTTTCTCTCTGCATGCCAACCTGCCACCAGCCTAGCAAAGTAATCTTAAAGGGCAACACCAAGGTGAAAAGCCTGATTGGCCAAACCTCGAGAGTAGCTCTGCATCTAGCCAATTTTACTGTTTAAAATTTGAAATACCACCGATAAATTGTTCAAAATATATTTTGCTTTGGAGACGCACTGCAGACTGAATACTGACGGGACAGCAGATGCAATGTAAATGGTAGGGGTAACTTTGAGCGATTGTGTACCACCTGTGCATTTTTCCAGTTTTCTGCTTCTTTTGACTGTCTTCAGAGGCTTCATGGCATGGGTCTCTAGCTGGAAAATCCGAAATGAATGTCTCTTTTTAAAGATGGATATGACTCATGAAATTAGGGGAAAAAGAAAGGTTGAAAAATTATAGTAGTACATTTGAATCTACAAGCGAATTGTCCTCATCTATGATTGCTCCTAGGAAAGTGTTAACATCGCTGTTGGTATCAACAAAGGGGCAGATCATCATTCAGGCATTTGCTGAGAGTACAAGATTAATACAGGTATTAAGTATAGGTAATTTTCATAACCACAGGGTATCCATTTATCAGACTTGAAATGTACAGAGGAAATCTGAATCTTCTCAGCTTCAGCTAAGAATGAATGCCGTATATACACACACACTCATATACACACACGTTAAAAGTGGTATGTAAAGCACACAGGTAGAAAGGAAGAATTATAGAGTCTAATGTACAGATGAAAGATGCACTATTACCTAAGTCACTAACACAAAGAAAATGTGCTTGGGGGGTTTGATAGCAAGGCTGATACGCCACATTTTAGTCACGAGGCCAGAAATTTATGAGAACTACTGTCACTTCATTTGCATTTTCTTCCCATCACAAAATCCATTTAAAAAGGAAGCCAGAATGAATATCTGCCTCCATGAAATAATCATAATAAAAACAAGAAGACCATTCATTTTGCTTGCCTTTATCCCTATATATAAATAAATCACAGACATGTATGGGCAGTGAATTGGTGGGGAAAAAAAAAACATTCTTGAAAAGCTCATTAGTAAATTGTGTAGTTTTAAAAGGCGTGTCCACCCCCAGGATGATCACTATCAACGTCTTCTAAGAGGGAGTAAACAGACGATGACTAATTAATATCTTCAGACTTAGTGAAGACATCAAAACTCAAGTATACACACCTGACAATTAGGGATTTCTATTCTAATACAAAGTTTATTGAAAAAGATAAAAGAAAAAGCTTAGCTTGACTTACACTATAGGTCTGCTAGACACAAGAAAGACATGTATCTCAGGGTTGGGCAAAATACATTGCATTTTTTAAAAACACATTTCATTTTATCACTTAATATTAACTTACATTGTTATAAAAATAGAGTCTTACGTTACAACTTTACCACTTGGTTTAATTCATAGCAGCTCAGTAAGATTAAAATGTGGTCAGATGCTATGAATGTAGGCATATCCCTCAGATAATAAATTCTACTGAGCAAGAGACTGTGTAGTTCAATACTCGGACTGAGAATTGCACAGAACCTCTGGTTTCCAGTGCTATTGTTAAATTTGATAAATGTCTTTCCATCCCTCCATGCCACACCTTTGCAAATGAAGTTCCAGTTCTACAGCTGAAACCTTGTTACCCTGCATAACTCCGAGGTTGGCGGGGGATATTTGAGCAGATTCTGTCCAAAATAAGTGCAGAGCAGACATACTTCTGTAGCTCAAGTGGTCAGACTCTCCCAGCTGATAGTGTGAAATACAACCATTAAAATAAATGAAAATTTCCCAGGATGGTCAAGTGGCAGAGTTTTTTGCATTTTCCAAACTGAGAATGATCAGTAACCAACTGGTTATCATACTTGGGTTGTACAGCTATCTTGACAGAATGGCATTGTGTAATTCAGTGAGCATGTTCTGGCCCAAAGACATGGCAAGTTCTACATTTAGGTTAAGAAAATCAACTGCATAAACCAGCACAGCAAAATGGAGTGCTGACTTAACAAAAGATCCTAAGAAAAGTGCCTGGGAGTTTTACTCCACACCAAACTCAGTGGTAGATTCTGGTATGCATCTCTAAATGAGCTAAAACTGAACCTTGAGGAAATAAATAAGACTCTGACACTACCAATGTCAGAACATCCCTGGAAGGTGTATTTGGAAATATATACACTGCATTTTTCCATAAAAGAAGTCATAATAAAAATTTTATATACTTCTTTACTGTTTGGATTTTCAACATGCCTATGTACTGTGATTTTACTTGATTGTTTAATGGCAACAGAGAGATTCTGGGCTGTGAAACCTGGGGCTTGTTTCTTAATTTGTTATTTGTTATATAATTTTTATTATTAATAAAAAACATAAATATTATTTTGAAAAACTAATGCCTAATAATCTTTCAAGTGCAACCAAACTATCAATAATGGTAGTGATGATGATAACAGTAAAAATAAATTACTCCTGGAATATTATTAACCAATATTGGATTCCACATTTTAAAAGGAAACTTGACAAATCAGAGTATGCCCAGGAGAGACAGGAAAGGGTGGTACCACGGAAGGGACAGCTAACGCAGTTGTAGGTGTTAAGTCTGAAGGTAATAAGATACAAGACAGAAAAGGCACAGTGTATAGACTCTGAAACTTTGATGCTAAGATTTGAGTCCCAGCACTAGGAGTGTGTGACCCAATGCAAGGTACGTTAACCTCACTGTACATTAGTTTCCTCAACTATAAGCCAGGTATAATAATAGTATTCACCTCACAGCGTTCTGAGAATTCAAAGACATTTTACACATAAAACACTTGGTTCAGTGACTAGCACAAAGTAAATGCTCCAAAAGATGTAGCTCCCAAAGAATCCAAGACAGTTACTCAAACAAATACTTGTACATGAACGGTCAAAGCAGCACTAATCACAGCAGCCAAAAAGTAGAAGTAACGTAAATAACTATCAACTGATGAATGGATGAAAAAATTGTCAGAGATAGAATATTATTTAGTCACAAAAAGGAATGAAGTGTTGAAACATGCTATAGCATGGATGAAATCTCAAAAACATGATGTTAAGTGTAAGAAGTCAGACACAAAAGGTCACATATTGTATGGTTCCATTTATATGACATATCTAGAACAGGTAAATGCAAAGAGACAGAAAGCAGACTGGTGATTGATAGGGGCTGGGGCATGTAAGGAGAAAGAATGGGGAGTAACTGCTTAATGGGTACTGGGTTTTATTTTAAAGTAATGAAAATATTTTAGAATGAGATAAAGGTAATCTTTATACAACACTGTAAGTGTACTAAATGCCAGGAAATTGTTCATTTAAGAGTGGTTAATTCCAAGTTATGTGAATTTCACCTTGATAAATACTTAGATAACATTCATAATAATAAAAAAAGGTTAAACTGTTGAAATATTACTTTTCCTCCTCCCCTTCCTCCTCCATGGATGGGGAACTCACTCCCTCACAAGGCAACCAATTCCATGTTCTAGGAGGTTTGCTGTCATGAAGGATCTGTTGGGCTTCATGGACTTAAGCTCATTTCTCAGCTCTATCTGCTATTAGCTGTGCAGAGTTGGCAAGTTACCTAGTCTCTTCTGTAGAATAGGAATGCAAGTGCCTGTGGGATCAGTCTATAGTTTGCATTAAAGTAACTACATTGCATCTAGTACAATGGACAGCACATAGTAGGTGCTTACCAGCAACAAATGCAATCTCAACTTAATAGATCTAAGTGTTGACACAGATTCGGGGTGGGGGCATCGTAAGAGAGAAAGAAGAGAGGCATGTTTAGAAGTTGCGATGTTTCTAGTGGCTAAATTTCGTCGCTAATTAACGACTAACTGTTAACAGTTAGCTCTGCTCACCTATGCATCAACGGCCCTCTCCCAAAACTTGATTCTAGTTGTCCCTCTGGGGCCACACAGTAATGCAATTCTTACCCAGAAGGACACCCTTCAACAATGACTACTTGAAAAGTCAAGAAACACAGACACACCTGGCTAAGCACACAATTTATTAAATCACTGAACTTAATTTTCCATACATTTTGGAGGTGCCCTCCTTCCATCACTGACAAAACAGTAAAACCTTAACAGTAAAAATATCCTCCTCTCCTCTCCTACTATCAGAGCAGTTCAAGATTACTGAAGAGATTTCTGGTTATGGAAGCAAGGGTGTTTCCCCTTAAAAAAACAAACCAAGGAAGGAATCAAGGGCCTATTTCTCCCTGTTCTGCCTCTCTTCTTTGCACTGTCCTTTTAACACTTCAACTATTTACACTGCCCTCTTTGGATAACGATCATATTGGAGGGCTGACATTCGCCCAGAGTGGCTGTAACAGTTCATTGCATGTGCTGTCCAAGCCTGTAAAACAATCGATAACCCCAAATGAAGAGTAATGGTTGACGAACCTTCCTTAATGATATTACATTTGCCTACTGCTTCCTGCATATTCGTCTGCCACAGCCCTTGCTGCATTCAGCTGTACCCCTTTCCTGGAAAAACTCACATATCCACCCCAACCTTTATGTGAGCCTCACGCATATCCTCTTCTGAGCAATCCAGCCATGGTTAGTTGCTTACACCATATTTACTGGTTTTATTTTTGTTTCTAAGATGGATGAAGTGTGCCTGTTATTTCGTGAAGTAGCCATTGCTTTTAGTTATTCATCACCAAATACACTCAAGACTCTCCTTTCTTTATTTCCGAAAGCCGTAGGACATCTCTCAATGACTAGCCCATCACTCACACTCCTGAGTGTAACAGCTGTATTTTAAACTCACTCTAGGATAAAGGTGATCCAAAAAGCTTTTTAAATTGTTCACACATTCAGCAATGAAATATTTACTGAGTATCAAATTAATATCAAAGTTAACATGGGGCAGAGATAAGACCATTCAAGGACTAGAAAACAAATATAAAGATTTTGGAATTAGAAATACCTCGACTTTAACTCAGCTCTGTCATTTACTTGGCATGTGACAACAGAGAAATTAATGTCTTTGGGCCTCAGATTCCTTGCTTATAATAAGGGGCTGATTATATCCACCTTCTCACAATGTTACAGGATACAGAAACACATACACATAAATCACTTAAATACTTTCCATATTTTCTATATTCACTCCTATTAAAGTATTTAATTTTTCCTATCTCTGCCTCTGAAAAGCTACGTGATCATGAACATGGTATTTAAAATGAACCTCAGTTTCCTTGCCTTTAAAGTGTTCTTGATGACACTTTGCCTCATTATGTCGTTTATTTCTTTTAAAATGAGGTTTTATATGTGGAAGTGCTTTGTGAACACCGAAACAAACAAAAAGTAGCCACCAATACTTTTACTGAAATTTCTGCTATTTTTTTTCTTGATTATTCTCTTGAACTTAGGTGGCAAGTAAATGAACTCCTTTTTCCTAACAAAGAGTTGTAAATAGTATTTATGTTTAGAATTGACATCAAAGTTCACTATAGGTAACAAATTAATTTGAAAAGTTCTAGACATTTTTTTGATTCTAAAACTTGATGATTCTGACTTGAATGACTTTCTTTTTCTTGCAGAGTTAATCACATAATTACAAACTAGTAGATTATTTTATGCAAGAAGATTCTTCCACAAATTAGGTAACTGTCATTTATCATTATCATTTCTTTTCAAAACATATCAAATCTTACGATCTGTTAACATTTGCTTCAGTGCATATCAATTTTATTTCCCTCAAATGAACATTATGAATAATTACAAATACCTAATCCGGAAAAAAATAAAAATTCATTGTATAGTACAACCATGAATATGCAACAAAATGGTAATGTTTTAGAGCTCCTAGAGAAGAGGGAAATAGGCTTATTTGGAGTCATGCCTCTTTTGTATGCTGGGGCTTCATGGGAGGAAGAAATAAACTTGGATTTGAGATTGTTTCTTATATACTCCTCCATGCTAGACCATTTCCCCTCCCACTCCATCAAGCGCATAAATAGACATGATTGATTCTGAAGGGACAGAAGCCTGACATTCACGAAAGATAACTACCAATTCAGTGAAAAACATAAGATGGAAATACAGATGCTTTTAAGTTTTAGGAACTTCTATCCATACTCCTTTCTGCCTAAAAAAATTTTGTGGGCTAGAGGAAAATGAATCGCAAGCTCATACTGTAATTATAGATGAGGACCAATTGGTACTTCGCAATTACTAGGCTGAAACCGTGCCAGACTAAGTCCCTTCCCAAACAGAATCTCACTCTAAAGAGACCAGAAACCATATAAGGACAGGACTACTCCAGCAGAAGGTGGCTGGCTGCACAGAGCCTGCGTGAATTCACAGCATACATGCACAAAGTAAGGAACACTTGGTACTCCCACAATAATTAACTTTGTACAGTGCTAGAGATCAACGGGATCCTGGGAACATCTGTGCAACCGCCCCATTTTACAGAGAACGCTCGGGCCAGGGCAAGTAAAATGACTTTTCCTGCTCAAACAGCTAATAAATAGCAGAGCCCATACATCAGCTTCTGGCTCCTGTTCTCACTCTGCTCTCTACACGATCCTACTTCTCCATGTCAAGGCTGGTTAGGTTTTTCTTTCCCAGTCTCTGTGAATGTCATGTACCTGATTTGCAGGCCCCAAAATTAAGAATTTGACTAGTGATAACTATGACAATTCAGCTAAGAATTAATCGTATTTCTCTTCCTTTATAAGCAAGTCTTGTGTAAAACAGAGATTTAATTCTTGCCCAGGATTCCTGTTTGAGGCCTGTAAGGGAATGAGATAAACTGCTTAAAATTCACACAAATATCTAGCACATTGCTGTGGTGAGTCTAAAAAATGCTGAACAGATTTTTCTACTAATTTAAAGGATTTACTGGAGCTGGGAAGGAATGTTATGTATAAAATCAGGGTACAGTAATTAAAGGACAAAGAAATGGAACATTTCATCATAACAGAAAACTCAGGAAAATATGTACACTAAAGAAAATACGATGCATCAAAATGGTTATTTTAAAATCATTATAGAGTATATACATTTATATGGTTATAGCCAACTAATAATTATGACAAAATTGACATTGATAAAAGTAAAAAAAACCCAGAAATTAGTATATAAAATACATATATATAAGATAGATACAAACATATATATAAATAGCTTGATAAAAAAAAAAATATACTGATTTTAACCCTCTGCAGTTAATTTTAAATAAAGACCCTAAAATCAAACTGTTTTAATATGCAAAATACCTCATTTCTGCTCATTTCAAATCATAATGAAAATAAAACATATGAAGCTTGCTAGTGATGCCCCAGATTGTATAATCCTACAAAAGACATTAACAGAAGCTCTAAAAATCTAATTAAATTTTAGAGTGCTAGTAATGTCACCATAAGGCCCACGTAAGCTGTTATCTACATTAATAAAAATTAAATTCAGACTATACCCCTAACTGAATAACAATATACCTGGTTTCAAGGTTATTCTTATTTTGTTACTTAAGGATATTTCTTCTCTATTCTCATAAATAAAATCGATTAATCATGAAGGGGAAAACCAAATACCTTCTCTTCTACCTCCACATTTTTCTCTTAGGCCACATAGAAGGGAATGAACATCCTTCCCACTTTGGGGGGTAGAGTTCACACGTTGGCATCTCTCTAGCCTTCCCCACTTGCTCCTCCCAAGAAAGGAAGGGCTCTGTAATCTGTCTTGTGCTTTCTCTCTTACAACATGTGTGCTGGGCTCAGCTTGGTTCTAGCCTCCTTATGTTATGCTGAGATGACAGCCTACCATATACAGACCCAGCTGGGTATTTTCTCTCTTTGCTCCAACATCAGGGGCTGCAACTGTTTTGACTGAGTCAAGATAGACTCTTCCTGGGACAGGTTTCTTTATTTTATTTATATTTTTATTGGGGTATGGTTGCTTTACAATGTTGTATTAGCCTCCACTGCACAACAAAATGCAGCCATACACATACAGATATCCCCTCCCTTTTGGACTTCCCTCCCATTTAGGGTACCACAGTGCATTAGGTAGAGTTCCCTGTGCTATGCAGTACATTTTCCTCAGCTGTCTATTTCACACATAGTATCAATAATATATCTGTGTCAATCCTAGTCTCCCAATTCCTCCCTCCCCATCCTTTTCCCCTTTGGTATCCATACATTTGTTCTCTACGTCTATGTCTATATTTCTGCTTTGCAAATAAGATCATCTATACCATTTTTCTAGATTTCACATATATGCATTATTAAATGATATTTGCTTTTCTCTTTCTGACTTACTTCACTCTGTATGACACTCTCTAGATCCATCCACGTCTCTACAAATGACCCAATTTCATTCCTTTTTATGGATGAGTAATATTCCATTGTACATATGTACCACATCTTCTTTATCCATTCCTCTGTCAGTGGACATACAGGTTGCTTCCATGTCCTGGCTATTGTAAATAGTGCTGCTATGAACATTGGGGTGCATGTTTTTTTTGAATTATGGTTTTCTCTGGGTATATGCCCAGTAGTGAGATGTTGGGCCATCTGGTAGTTCTATTTTTACTTTTTTAAGGAAACTCCATACTGTTTTCCATAGTGGGTTTTTAAAATTTTATTTTTATTATTTTTATTTTAATTTATTTTATTTTTAACATCTTTATTGGAGTATAATTGCTTTACAATGGTGTGTTAGTTCCTGCTTTATAACAAAGTGAATCAGTTATACATATATATATATCCCCATAACTCTTCCCACTTGCGTCTCCCTCCCTCAGACCCTCCCTATCCCACCCCTTTAGGTGGTCAGAAAGCACAGAGCTGATCTCCCTGTGCTATGTGGCTGCTTCCCACTAGCTATCTATTTTACATTTGGTAGTGTATATATATGTCCACGCTACTCTCTCACTTTGTCGCAGCTTCCCCTTCCCCCTCCCCGTGTCCTCAAGTCCATTCTGTAGTAGGTCTGCGTCTTTATTCCCATCTTGACCCTAGGTTCTTCATGACCATGTTTTGTGTTTTGTTTTTTTTTAGATTCCATATATATGTGCTAGCATACGGTATTTGTTTTTCTCTTTCTGCCTTACTTCACTCTGTAGGACAGACTCTAGGTCCATCCACCTCACTACAAATAACTCAATTTCGTTTCTTTTCATGGCTGAGTAATATTTCATTGTATATATGTGTCACATCTTCTTTATCCATTCATCTGTCGATGGACACTTAGGTTACTTCCATGTCCTGGCTATTGTAAATAGAGCTGCAGTGAACATTTTGGTACATGACTCTTTTTGAATTATGGTTTTCTCAGGATGTATGCCCAGTAGTGGGACTGCTGGGTTGTATGGTAGTTCTATTTTTAGTTTTTTAAGGAACCTCCATACTGTTCTCCATATTGACTGTATCAATTTACATTCCCACCAACAATACAGGAGGGTTCCCTTTTCTCCACACCCTCTCCAGCATTTATTGTTTGTAGATTTTTTTGATGATGGCCATTTTAACCGGTGTGAGGTGATACCTCATTGCAGTTTTGGTTTGCATTTCTCTAATAATTAGTAATGTTGAGCATCTTTTCATGTGTTTGCTGGCCTTCTGTATGTTTTCTTTAGAGAAATGTCTATTTAGGTCTTCTGCCCATTTTTGAATTGTTTTTTTTTTTTTTTTCATATGCTGTGGCCTCTCCCGATGTGGAGCACAGGCTCAGCGGCCACGGCTCATGGGCCCAGCCGCTCCGCGGCATGTGGTATCTTCCCAGACCGGGGCACGAACCCGCGTACCCTGCATCAGCAGGCGGACTCTCAACCACTGTGCCACCAGGGAAGCCCTGAATTGGGTTGTTTTTTTGAGCTGTATGAGCTGCTTGTATATTCTGGAGATTAATCCTTTGTCAGTTGCTTCATTTGCAAATATTTTCTCCCATTCTGAGGGTTGTCTTTTGGTCTTGTTTATGGTTTCCTTTCCTGTGCAAAACCGTTTAAGTTTCGCTAGGTCCCATTTGTTTATTTTTGTTTTAATTTTCATTACTCTAGGAGGTGGGTCAAAAAAGATATTGTAATTTATGTCAAAGAGTGTTCTGCCTATGTTTTCCTCTAAGAGTTTTATAATGTCTGGTCTTACATTTAGGTCTTTAATCCATTTTGAGTTTATTTTTGTGTATGGTGTTAGGGAGTGTTCTAATTTCATTCTTTTACATGTAGCGGGACAGTTTATCTTTAATTCAAAGCTGGGAATGGGAGGACTTTTGTCCTGGCCAAATTCACTTGTTCCATTTTAGCCGAGAGCTTGTACACTGGGAGTTACTCTGTCTCCATTAATCAAACCTTGAGGGGTATTTGGCCACTTAGTTCCCTTTTCAAATGGGAAGAGCTGGGACAGGAGGCAGGATGTGACTAACAAGCCCTTCACCCCTCCAAAGAATCGCACTGACAAATTACCATATTACATCTGCCAGCAAACTACCATTGCAGGGTGCATATCTGGAATCAACACTGCCCCCACAGCTTTTAGAAACCCAAACACGTCTCCTCTTCTCCCTCCACCCCTCATACACACACCTGACTGATATCTTAACATACAAAGAAACTATTCAACATTTAAAGTGAATTATAGAGGAACTGCCTGGAAACATCAGTTTTTTCTAACTCATTCTCTGAGAACTCAGGTGTTTTCTTTGTTTTTCTCCTATGTTTGACTATATATCATGGTCTTATATTCTATCATTTATCTCAGGTCTTAGGGTACAGTTTTTCTCTATCTGCTTGGTCTCTGGACGTGCGGATGGGATCTCTGAACCCATTCCTGCAGGCTCGTTCCCTGATCGCTGCTCCCTATAGACTGATGTACCTCTTCTTGGTCAATAAAACTATTTTTCAAATAATGATCCTGAAAATAACAATGCCTATCCCTTATTTTTTTCTTCTGTCTTTGAAATCTGACATGACCCAAACATCACCCTAGCTTGGGAAAATGTGTAAAGGTTTCAGGCTTTCCTTCGCTCCTAACATTACCTTTTGACCAGGGAGTTATATAGGTAATATGTGCTCTCTCAAAACTGTTATCTTTTGTTTGGAAGTGAAAATTAGAGTGACAGTTGGAAAAAAAACCAACACAGTACCTTGGGTTACACCGGAAATTTAAAGTAAAATCAGCTGGCAATAGGAAGGCAGACTTATAAGGCTGGGTACTGATGATAAAACAGCACCTTATATTTATATGGTACTTCATCTTCACATAATGCTCCCATATACATTCTTATCTAATCTGCATACCAACACAGATTAGATTTGACTCATGTCACTTAATAGTTGAGGACATCTGGGCTACTGGACAGCCAGAACAGACTTAATAGAGGAAGTAATACATTCTATAACCTGTCAGAGTTGGTGCTCAGTAATATTCATTAAATGGATAATTGTGATACAGCTGCCTCAACTATGGTAAATAGAGATTTGTGTATGTTGTTTGCCTTATATCCTATCTCTTCCATCTCTGTGTGACTCTGAAAGAGGAGAGGGTGTCAGTGTAGAAGGTCTGGTACATGACCTAGAGTCGTCAGTACTCCATGCCCTGGTCAAAACATCAGAGATCTTTTGGTCCTTAATTTAGATGGTGGAGAGAAAGAGGGTAATCCTCTAACGCATTTGAGTTGTGTTTCTATAGCCTGCAACTGAAAAGTCCTATTACTACACACATCTCCCTATCACTCCTAATGATAGAGGACAGTGTTCCAATGACCTGGGTTATTTTCCCTTCTACCTGTATATTCATTTGTTCCCCTTCCTGAGAGACGAATATACCTGCCCAGTGCTCTGGTTCATGGTTCCCTGGTTACTCAGATTCTGATTAATGATGCTTTCTATTGATCCCTACATTACCTGCCCCATGCTTATGACTAACTCCTCTTACATGTCCCTGAATTTTAACTCACCAGCAGTCTTTGCTGCCTGCTCTGAGCGTGGCTATACTCTCTTCTTCCTAGAGGACAGTAAGTCCACTTGATGACTTTACTGTTAGTACCCATGACTCCATGAGCCATAATTCTTCCTGCATTTTCATGCAAAAATTTCTTTCAGGCACTTATTTTAGAGGAAGTATATTGCAGGGATTAAGGGCATTTGCTTTTATTTCAAACAGACCTGGATCTAAGTCTTGATTCCATCTTTTATGAGCTAAGTATCCTTCAGTAAGCCACTTACCTAGACCAAACCTACCTCTCTTCATTCCTGAAATTAATAATAGTATCCACCTTTAATTTGGATTTTGAGGGACTGAAAGCATAATGCATTTGAAGTATATATGACAAATCCCAACACATAATAAGGACTCAATAAATTAATTCGAATGTATTTGTTGAGTATAAAAATTATATATATATGATAATCATATATATATACATAATATATATATCTCAAGATATATATATATAATTACTATATACATATGACAGTGAAGTACGTCTCCTATATTCTACAAGGTCTTGAGATCCAGATTAAACAACACAAAAATGTTCTTGTGGACATTACATTATAGTAGTAGACACAGACAACAAATAAGCGCACAAAAAGAAGGTTTAATATAAATATATAAATACAGTATATTTAAATATGAGAGAAGTTAATCGTAAACACTGATTTTTAGGCTATTTAAGGAGTCAGTGCTTCTGCCACACTGATATGGACTAAACGATTGACAGAAAAGTAATTATTATATACTTATTATAACACTAACTCTTAAAGAGACTAGATAATTAGAAATGACAAACTTCATGACTGGTGAGCAACATTTCAACCCAGCAGGCATGTGCTGAGAAGCTACTATATTCAGGACAATATGCTGAGGCTCTCTGAATGGGGAAGGAAGGGATGTTAAGGTAAATTACACCTAAAAACAACTAATAAGGAAATAAATGTGAAGTAGAGGCACATGTAATGTGATGACTCAGGAAAAAAAAGAAGTAAGAGTCACCATTACAGAAGTCTATTCGGTAAGGAAGGCATATGAAACCTCACCAATATTTTCTTGAACTGAAAGATAAATTATGACCTCAACCAATGAAGAACAACCAACAAAATCATTCTGTGTTACAAACAGGCCTTGATATGAGAAATAAACTTTAGGAGCAAGAGATTAAAGGCAGGGAGAATAATTAGGAGGTGATAACAGTAATCCTGGAGATAAATTACAGAGTCCAGAACTCAGATAGTGGCAGTATTGGTAGAGAAAAATAAACTGAAGGGACAGTGTTTTTGCAAATTTAAGCTTAAAAGGTTTTCATGTTGTTGGTAAGAGAAAAGCACACAGTGCTTTTACTTATAAAAAATATACCATCACTGTAATAAATTGAAATGTAAAACAGCGTAAAACAATTATTTTGAGAGGCGTAAGTACCTAACTTCCTTACATATATTTGGATAACCACACACACTTATTTAAACATAGATAAAATATATATACACAAACACACAAATATTTCTACATACTGAACAGACAGCAAGGTTCTAATTACCACTGTTTATCAAACATTATTGCCCTGACTTAGATACATGGCTTTCATAGCAGTAGTTATTTTCTCCTGTTTATTGACTAACAGACATAATATATACACAGAGAGACACTGGTATCCCTTCAGTGGCTTGACTCTCTATAGAGTGCCAGATTCCCACATGTATTTTAATGTTTATTTAATTTTATTATGTATTTATTTATTTTTGGCCACGCACCATGGCACATGGGATCTTAGTTCCCCGACCAGGGATCGAACCCATGCCCCCTGCATTGGAAGCGCTGAGTCTTAACCACTGGACAGCAAGGGAAGTCCCCCCACATGTATTTTAATACAGCTGTCACGTGTTCTTTTAGTGTTACTGGCCCTTCCAAGTAAAATAACATTTCGGACACAGTAAAAGTTGGCCGTGATTAACACATGCAAGTACACCAACCATTATTTTTAGTATCTTGTGCATGTCCTAGCAAATGAGACACCAGCAGTGACTTGCTCGTATTATAATTAGGGGGACGTGCTCCTGCAGTAAAAAATACACTAGGATTCTAGGTAACCTGAGCCAGACAACCTGAATTTGAATCCTGGTTCCATGTCCTAGTGAGGTAAGTCATCTTGGGAAAGTTACTAAAATTCCTTGTCTAAATTTTCTCTTTTATCAAAGTAAATAACAAGTGTTATTTTTTTTTTTAAAGTACACTATAGTCATAAACACTGACAGAAGGTATTTATTCAGCCCTATGTATTTAGTGGTGTTAAAGGAATAGCTTCAGAAGTCATGTGGAACTGGTCTACATTTAAAGCCTACATCTTACTAGGTATATGGCCTTGGGGTCAATGCTTAACTCCTCTAAATCTCAACTTTGTAGCAGTTATAGAACTTTACAGCAGAGGCTCTTATGCCAGTCTGCCAGTCAAACTTTTACTCATTATCTGTGTGACTTTGGACAAGTGTCTTAACCTCTCAATGATTCCTCATTTGTAAAATGGAACTAGTACTAGCTACATTTTATGGGTTGTGATGATACTTAAATGAACTAATAGAGATAAAGACAAAGTTGTAATCAGTACATAGTAAGAACACAAATACACCTTAGTGTGATTGATATTAAAACAGGAAATATCATGACCCGCACTTTTGACAGGGGCCCCCAAATTTCAAACAAAAGAAAGAAATCCTTACATTTTAAATCGAGTTGCTGGACCATTTCTGAAAAACTTACAAATGATGAAGCTCCCCCCACCCCCCAGAAAGTATCTGAAAATGTTGGCAAAATTGCTAAGAATGGCTTTTCTGAAGATTTCCTCATGGAGAGCTGTCAGTTCAAGGTGCATTCCCCATCCAACCCACGCCGAAACTAGGGGTAGATGGAGAGCTTATCGCATCTTAAGTCAAGTGACGGAGACATACTAAGGTCTGATGCTCTAGACTCAGAGTCTGAGAGCCTGAATTCAAATCCCAGTTCTATCACATATTTGCTTTGTGATTAGGGACAAGTCCTTTACTTCTCTGAGGCTCAGGCATACATCTATAGAACAGGTGTAACTGCTTTTGTTGTTGGTGTTTCTCTTCCCCTGATTATTCCTTGCTTATCTACAATACAACAGTTTACTCATCTATGACCCTTCAAAGTAAAGGAAATTAGAAGGAAGGAAAAGAAAGATGATGCTTCTTCCACTAGGCTACATTACACTTGGCTCTCTCCTACAGTTGCAATGAGGAGAGTTTCCTCAACCTGCCTTAGCCCCTCAAGACATATTTAGCACTGTCATTTTCAGGGCAAAAAATGATGAGAGCTCAACCCACAAGATGCTGATAGCATGAAGCAAAATATATGCTGATGTGACTCATCTAAGTATCAAACCTCAGTAAACTCAGTGTTTATTTATAGCAGGAGGTGTTTTACACTCAGACAGACAAACCCCAAATCAGATTCTAAATTCAATTCAAGGAGCAAGCGTGAAGGTATGAATGAGCTGCAGGATAATGTACTTGAAGATGAGAGTTTACTGAATTTGAGTGAAAGGAATCAGGGAGAGAACGAGAAAATAATTGGTGTAATAAAGCCAACCTTTTAAGAAAGATAATAGTTAAATGAGACCGTGACAAAAAATCCTCTAAAGCCCTGGAGGCTATGGGAGAGAAAAACAGATTCTGTATTCAAGTCACATTAACATCACACCAGTGTGGCACGCTCATTGTGGCATGCATACAGCGGTCTAGCTCGGTATGCTAATAAAAACAGGAGTGGGAAGCAGCCGCATAGCACAGGGAGATCACCTCGGTGCTTTGTGACCACCTAGAGGGGTGGGATAGGGAGGGAGACACAAGAGGGAAGAGATATGGGAACATACGTATATGTATAACTGATTCACTTTGTTATAAAGCAGAAACTAACACCATTGTAAAGCAATTATACTCCAATAAAGATGTTAAAAAAAAAAAAAAACAGGAGTGGGCACAGCAGGAAAAGGGGCCTATTCTCTCTCTGCAATAGGAAAATGCACAGGAAAGAAGACTTTCTACTGAAAAAATGTCTCCCCCTTCTCTGGCTAATGTCACCCTTCCCAGTGGTCTCTTCAAGGTCACAGGGCATTTTGAGATTCAGATCTCCAAGCAGAGCTGGGAAATTCGGGAATTATGGATTAAAGAACTCAACCAAAATAAAAATAGGAATAAAACTTGCATTCATTTATCTACCTAAGCGGGTCATTGAACAGGTAGTTGAGTATGTTCTACATAGCAGGGTCTCTGCTGGGTGCTAAAGGAGAGAGCAAAAAGAGCAGGATATAGTTACTGCCTTCAAGAACTGCACAAGCAGATGAGGGAGAGGTATACAAACAATGTGGGTAAGCCTGACTTCTGTGCAAAGCCTTAAATTGATATTTGGGACATCCCTGAGTGTGAAGAGAGGAGGATGTGGTGGAGAGGGATGGGTTTTGGAAGCTCCACTCAAATACACTGCCTGGAAAATACCAGGAAAAGAGTGCTAGCTTTAAGATGAACGGGATCAAGAGACAGAGGTTATATGTTAGAATCATACAAAAATAAATGCAAACAAAAATTACTCTATTATTATTATGATTATTCATGAAGAATCTAGCCACAATTGCCAAGTCCTTATTTGAGCTTCTATTTGAAAACCCTATGAATATTTTTTAGAGATAATCCAAGAAAAGTAAGGAGAACTATAAAACCTAAGAATAAACATCCTGAATCAGGCTCCCTGACTTCAGACTATACTACACAGCTACAGTAATCAAGACACTGTGGTACTGGCACAAAAACAGAAATATAGATCAATGGAACTGGATAGAAAGCCCAGAGACAAACCCACGCACATATGGTCACCTTATCTTTGATAAAGGAGGCAAGAATATACAATGGAGAAAAGACAGCCTGTTCAATCAGTGGTGCTGGGAAAACTGCACAGCCGCATGTAAAAGAATGAAATTAGAACACTCGTTAACAACATACACAAAAAAACCCCTCAAAATGGATTAAAGACCTAAATGTAAGGCCAGACACTATACAACTCTTAGAGGAAAACATAGGCAGAACACTCCATGACATAAATCACAGCAAGATCCTTTTTGACCCCCCTCCTAGAGAAATGGAAATTAAAAACAAAAATAAACAAATGGGACCTAATGAAACTTCAAAGCTTTCACACAGCAAAGGAAACCATAAACAAGACGAAAAGACAACCTTTAAAATGGGAGAAAATACTTGCAAATGAAGCAATGGACAAAGGATTAATCTCCAAAATTTAGAAGCAGCTCATGCAGCTCAATATCAAAAACACAAACAATTCAATTTAAAAATAGGCAGAAGACCTAGACATTTCTCCAGGGAAGACATACAGACTGCCAACAAACAAATGAAAGGGTGTTCAACATCGCCAATCATTAGAGAAATGCAAATCAAAACTACAATGAGGTATCACCTCACACCAGTCGGAATGGCCATTATCAAAAAATCTACAAACAATAAATGCTGGAGAGGGTGTGGAGAAAAGGGAATCCTCTTGCACTGTTGTTGGGAATGTAAATTGATATAGCCACTGTGGAGAACAGTATGGAGGTTTGTTAAAAAACTAAAAATAGAGCTACCATATGACCCAGCAATCCCACTACTGGGCATATACCCTGCGAAAACCATAATACAAAAAGAGTCATGTATCACAATGCTCACCGCAGCTCTATTTACAATAGCAGGACATGGAAGCAACCTAAGTGTCCATCGACAGATGAATGGATAAAGAAGATGTGGCACGTATATACAATGGAATATTACTCAAGGAGGCTGTCACCAAGCCCACAACATACACTGGGCTCCAGGGCCCTGATGAAGGAGGATTAACCAAGTTATGATCATTCTGCCTGTCCCATCCCATTGTTTTAAGAGAGTTGATGTCTGATCCTCTGACCTCTGAGCCGGGGAATCTGGCATACCATTATCCTTTAGGATTATCAGATGGAAATACAAGTAACCTTAAGTGGACAGTCAATTGTTCTCAAGGTGTCAAGCCAATCAGATTTTTTAACCTAGGGAGAGGATGAAAACGGGTGTAACTTTCAAGGCACAAGGCAGAGAAAACTGTAATTACCTAGATGTAACAAGTTTTAAACTTGCTCTTGTCAAAGGCAACAAATGCAGCACCAACTAGCAACATGTATAACTCTGATATTAGAAAAGCAAAGCAAAATAAACTAGCAAAAATCTGTTTATAACAGACTCACTGAAAAAGAGCAACAGGGCTGTAGGGCCATTAAGCCATTTGTCTGTCCATGCATCCAGCCACCCATCCAATATTTACTAAGTGCTAGCCTTCAGGGCTGAAAAGGTAACTGCAGATCCCATGCTTATATGGCTGGCATGGTCTAACAACAGATGAGATATGATGTAAAATCCCACTGAACGTAAAAAACAAAAGATGAACTTACGTCAGACAACAAGGCCTAAGTGATCTGTTCCCTGTCACCCTCTACGGCCTCCATTTCTACTGCTTTCCCTCATTCATCAAACCCAGTGTCACTGACCTTCTTTCTCTTCCTCCAGGATAATAACCGAGTCCCCTTTAGGGTTCCCCTTTTGACTGGAGAACTCTTCCCAATGACCTTCACAGGATGGGCAGCTCCTTATCATTCAGTTCTTGGCTTGGCCTCATCTGCTCAGAGAGGCCTTTCCTAACCAGAGAGCCTAATATTGCCATGACCTCTCCTCCCAGGTTATGCTCCATTTTTATCCTGCTTCATTTTATCTTCATTTTTCATTATCGAACATTATAATACATGTTGCTTAAGTTTGTGCCTTTCTTGCTAGAACATAAGTTTCACGAGGCAGTGGTTTTTATCCATTTTACTCACAGAGTATATTCACTTAATGGTACGCCATACAACATAGTCATTAGAAAAATACTTGATGGAAGAAGATAGTACACAAATATATATATATATATATATATATATATATATATATATATATATATATATATATAAAATTACAAGACCACGAAGGAAAGATAAATCGCTCTACTGAGGTATAAAATAAGGTTATTAGAGCTCGCCTGGAAGAGACTAAAAAGAGGTTTCTGAGGAAATGCTGTTCAAATTTAATCACACATGTTTGTCAGATAAATTATGTAAATCAATTTGGTCCTTCATTGCCTAAGACCTAGAAGGAAATAAGATAAGCTACAAATGAATCAACTTATACATAAATTAAACTGGTTAGTGAAATTAAAACTGACTGCTTAACTAAATGAAGAGAAAAACAACAACAACAACATGGAAACACACCCCAGGGTCACTGCTTTTTGTCCCTTCTACAGATGAGCTGGTCTGGAAGGCTGGTCTCTAAGCAGAGGACAGGTCTTCCAAACAGGTCAGAGACCCAGCTTCGGTGAGTTGATTAGGTAAACACATAAATGCATACTTAAAATTGAGCTCAGTGATATATGTCCAAAATTCCTTTGAAATGACCTCAAAATGATAGAAATACTCTCTCTTACTGAACTATTGTGATTTTTAAAAATAAATTTATTTATTTTATTTACTTATTTTTGGCTGTGTTGGGTCTTCATTGCTGCACGCAGGCTTTCTCTAGTTGCAGTGATTGGGGGCTACTCTTCGTTGTGGTGCGCGGGCTTCTCATTGCCACGGCTTCTCTTGTTGCGGAGCATGGGCTCTAGGCATGCAGGCTTCAGTAGTTGTGGCACGTGGGCTCAGTAGTTGTGGCTGGTGGGCTCCAGAGCGCAGGCTCAGTAGTTCTGGCACACAGGCTTAGTTGCTCGGCGGCATGTGGGATCTTCCTGGACCAGGGCTCAAACCCGTGCCCCCTGCATTGGCAGGAGGGTTCTTAACCACTGCACCACCAGGGAAGCCCCAGAACTACTGTGATTTTTGATGATTTGTCTTCATTGCTATAGAAGCCCAATATGAGTTTTAAAAGAGGCTGCAGACCCTTAAAAACTAATGCTGAGATGCTACTAGAAGGGCAGTCACCCTAGTGGTTTAATGAGAGAGAAAAACCACTGAAAGAGAAAAGGATGAGCGGGTGTGAGAAAAGAAGGGAAGGAAACTCAGTTGTCCTTCAAGAAACTCAAAGCCCTGCCTGACAAATGAGTCCATACCATTCATTTCTGCATCATTTCCTACTCGGTGCTGCATAGGTCACCAGGAACCAGAAAGGAACCAACTTATCCACTATGCTGAAGAGACACTTCTATCAAAAGAAACTCTTCCCTGAAATGTCTTCGTTTAAAACCATTACTCTCTTAGAGAATTCTCTTAAGTAAATTATTTTTCCAAAAGTAAGCTCCTACTATCGTATAAATTACTTTTCCTAACTATTTTATTAAAAAGAGTCAAAAGCGTTTCCTCCCCGCTAGGATATATTTCTTCAAAGTGCAGAAATCTAGTTGGGAATTAAACTTGGAAAAAAAGAAACAGGGGCACCCTCCTTAACCATTTCAAAATTTGTAATTTAATAATTGTATCAGTCACACTATGATGGTTAACTTTAGGTATCAATTTGACTGGGATAAGGCATGCCCAGAGAACTGTTAAAACATTATTTCTGGGTGTGTCTGTGAGGGTGTTTGTGGAAGAGGTTAACATGTGAATTGGTAGACTGAGTAAAGAAAATCGCCCTCACCATTGTGGGTGAGCTTCATCCATTCCATCAAGGGCCTGGATAAAACAAAAAGGCAGAACAAGGAGGAATTCACCCCTTTTGGTTCCTGCCTGCCTTCCTGCTTGAGTGGGGTCATTTCATCTCATCTCCTCCAGCCCTTGGACTGTGATTTAAACCATCAGCTGCTCTGGTCCTCAGGCCTTCCAACTTGAATTGAATCACACCACTGGCTTTGCTGGGTCTCCAGTTTCCAGAGAGCAGCATGTGGGACTTCTCAGACTTCAAAATCAATATCTCTCTCTTTCTGTGTGTGTGTGTGTGTATATGTATGTTTATGTATGTATGTATGTATGTGTGTGTGTGTATATTTATTTATATTTCCTACAGGCTCTGTTTCTCCTAATACACACACCTAGAAATAAGCTTCTGAATCTTATCTATCACCAAAGTAGGAGTAGTGGATAAATCACTATTTAAATGGCACTATTTAAACTACCCAATTAGTTTAAGGTCCATGTAATAGAATAAAACTAACCAAGCTGGATATTACCAAGGTCTTAAATTATACTGCATTTCCTTTTTGGCTTAATTCACAAAGCTTCTAAGATAAACCACCTAGATACGTTGGGGGCAGGTCAATCACAAGTTTATGGTAATTCAATATTTAAGAGATATGAGATAAAAGAAATAATTAGAGAAAACAAACAAAAAAAGTGTTGGAATTCTGCTTCTGTTCAAAAAATGTCTTGAAATTCAGCAAGATGCTTTGTAGATAGTAAGATAATCCTCAATATTAGCTAAGACCTGGGTTTCCTTCATCTTATACTTAGAAACAATCCATGTTATCTCTTGGGTTATATCTGCTTAAATCTTTATGGTCCGTAAGCTACTATTTTTTTTTTTTTTTTTTTGTATAGGGTTTTGCAGTTCCAGATGATTGTAGAAAGGCAACAATGTGATGAATTCCATTCTGCAAATTGAGTTAGATTTAACAAAAGTATAACAGAGACAGAAGGCAAAAATAATGATAATAATAATAATCAAAAAATGACACAGGGGGCTTCCCTGGTGGCGCAGTGGTTGAGAGTCCGCCTGCCGATGCAGGGGACACGGGTTCGTGCCCCGGTCTGGGAAGATCCCGCATGCCGCGGAGCGGCTGGGCCCGTGAGCCATGGCCGCTGAGCCTGCGCGTCCGGAGCCTGTCCTCCGCAACGGGAGAGGCCACAACAGTGAGAGGCCCGCGTAACGCATAAAAAAAAAAAAAAAAAATGACACAGGAACTTTACACTTTCACAAGATTGCAGAAAGATCTGACTTAAATATATACTCAATTTTTATCTTGTAAAACTTACTCCATCATGTAATTTCCTTGTACATAGATTTTTCTTTTCATGCATAGGCAAATTATCTAATATTTCTTTAGAAGGCATATTAAGTACTAGTATACAGCACATTAGTCACTGGAAAGAGGAAGCAAGCTAGAGATGAGAAGGGAAAGTACTGTACTGGTAAGAGCCAGTTCTACATAAAGGTTAATCAGAAATGAAAATGAGGCCTTAGGTAAACACATAAATGCATATTTGATGCAGTTGATGACAGTTTCTCAATGGCTTTCCTGTGCCCTGCTGCTATCCCGTGCTGCCAGGGCCCCTGCACAAAATATAATGCGGAAGCTCTGGAGATAAGCCTTCCCAACTCCTTTCCTATAGGCAATTACTAGCAATTAGTCATGCTCAGAGCTAAATAACTCTCTCTCTGCACCTGCAAAAACGATGTTTGAATGCCACAGCTGAATCCACTGCAGGACTCAAAATTAAATTTAAACTGAAACTCTAGCCTAATACTTTACTTATTACCTGCTACTCTCAGGAATAGGATATGAGGAAGAAGAGGCCTCCAAAGGTAATATTTTATCTTCAGTTTGTTAGAATACTTCCCCAGGAATAAGAGTGTCTTTTATGGACAGATAATATACAGAAATATAGTTGTATTTCTCTTGGGCCCTATTGTAAGCAACGTTAATTCAATCAGATCACACAGATTTGGGAGGCTTAAGTAAGACACCTTTCCTTCCTTGAAAATGTTACTTTTGAATCACATATATTAATACGTGCTTATTAATGGATATCATATTCTACTCATCTCAATAAAGGGCTTCTTGGGGCCTCCCTTGAATTTATTCAAAGGCCTCACTTATTTACTTATTAAGTTATTGAATGTAAAATATAGCAACTAATTTTGACCTCAATAGTAATATTTTATAAATGAATTGAAGACCATACAAGTGAATGGTGCCTGGAATACACAGTAGACACTCTGTATCATTAGGTACCAGTTCCAATCCTGAATCAATCTTTAATCAAGTACAGGGTTTTGAACCAGTTATCACTTAACTGTCTTCTATACCTGTTGAGTGGAAAAATGAATTAAAAGAAAAGATTTCACAATGTTGGCTTTGTAAAACACAGACATCCAATTATTCAAAGACACCCACTCCATTCTCAAATACACATATACAAACATCAATTGGTCCCTTGAGCATAACTGGCTCTGACTTACTTGGACATGTTAAAAGTGAACTCAGGAGCTGCCGTTCTTGAGAACTATGGATGATTCACAAATGATCTGCTCACAGTATTTATCAAACTTGTATCTAATTAAACAATGGCACACAAAAACATAAAGTCTCATGCACTGGGATTTGAAGATATACAAGGCATTTTCAAGTACCATTAGTTACTGGATCTGAGGTCTTTGTGACTTAATTCTTCAGCAAGTACATTTGCCAACAGGAAACTGAAAAATGAGCTGGACAATCAACAAATATGACAATGCCAAGCATGTCTCTGCAAATATAATATTATGGTAAGAAAAGAAAACTGCTTTTCTGAGTTGGAAAAGTTCTGTGCACTCCTCTTAGCTTTGGTTTATTAATCTCATTTATTTACTACTAGAGGCTTTTGCTAACGCTAGTTTTGCCACTACTAAAAGGCTAAAACTAAAAAAAAAAACTTCTAAATTATTTTTTTCAAAAGGAACCACTTTTAAAATAGTCATATTGTTGTGCTAAAGAGCAGGTGAACCTGAGGGTCTCAGTGCCTGCCTCAGAGTTGAGTGCACGAGGCACTGGCAATGGAGCATCACAACCAGGCCCCCTGAGATGTACGATGCTTCTGTATGCGTTCCTGTTTTATTGTTCTTCTCTTCTGCATAATCCCATCCATTCCTCATTAGCTCTCCGTTTCAAACTTGTCATCTTCCTCCATTTTAGAATGTCACACACACACACACACACACACACACACACACACACACTGTCCAAAACTTTCAAGAAAGTCAGATGACTACAATTCAAGTTAAGGCAGCACCTATCTCCTCCAAAGTTCTTCCTATGATGCTTAACGTTTATAATCTCTCACATGAGAAAATTTAAGTGAGAATAGCACCCCAATTTTTTTAATCATTTCATTATAATTCTAAGTAATGAACAGAGAAAATCAGAAACGTGCTGGTTTGCCATATTCAATAAAGCAGTGAGTCTCAAGCTTCAGTGTGCATCGGGATGACCTGGAGTGTCTGTTAAAACAACTGGACTGGTCCCTTCCCCAGTTTCCCATTCAGTAGGTCTAGGGTGGGGTCTGGGGAGCTGCATTTCTCACAAGTTATCAGATGGTGAGGATGCTGCTGGTCTGGGGCTCACACTTGGAGAACCACTGCGCTGAAGTTCTAATGCTCTAATGCAGTAATTCTCTTGCTTTGTTTCAACTTCCCAGGAACAGGAGGCACTGCAAATTCCCGCCCTACTGCCAGAGATTTTTTTAAGTAACTCTTAACTTTCTGCAATTTTAACAAACATCTCAGGTAACTCTAGGGATGGTGGTCTAGGAATAGAGAGATCAGTGCCACAGTCTACTCTGGACTGTTGTGGTTTATACTTGCTGTCTCAGTGTCCCATCTAGGCAGCCCCATCTACTTTCTCTCTAAAAAGTGGAACTGAAGATTCAGTATATGCTTATCTTATCTGTGAACCATAACTTGAGAAACACTGATGCAGAGGTACACCAAATCAGTAAATTGCCAGTCTTCACACCCATTTTAAGACCCTCTTGCCCACCCAGTGAGAACCGGAGCTGCAGCCCCATTCCTTAGTCTGCCATTCCTGCAACTACCATTGCGAAGCTCATGTGCCTGCCGTTACCTGCCGGTACTGCAGCTGCTCAGCCAGCCAGTGACCCACTACTGTACTCTGAGCTAAGTGTTTCCTGAAATGTATGTTATTTACTGAACTGACACCCCACTTCCTGCCTTTTACTTCTTATTTTGGCCAATAATTTCAAACAGAAAGTGTGAATAAAGTTTGAACTGGCCACAAAAAATAAACAAGCAAAACTGAAAAATAAAAGAATATCTTGAAAATTTTACAACTCAGAACACCTTTAAAGAACTAGTGAAATATATATAGGGTAAAGGTAAGCAGGCAGGTTAAGAAATTGTGGCAAAGCCTGACCTTGCAAAGGTCAATATAAACATAACCACAAAAAAGGAGCATTAATAAATGGAATATAAGGCAGGCAAAACCGACTCTGGTTGGAAGCACATAATCTCATAGGCTTTAAATATGTCACAAGTTCAAATTTTGATGCGGGGAATGGATCTCTTAATGCTTACAGACTAAAGACTGTAAAGATCTCATTGAATGCTGATTTGTTTAGGTCCCCCCAGTAGATTAAGCATGCCATTACCTCCAGACATTTACACTAACTCAACCCTAACCCACCCTATCGCCTCGTCCATTGCCAGTATGTATTTCATGAATCTTCAAAGACAGAGGTGATTAAACTTCATGCTTCAAAGTTTCTCTAAGTGCGTACTAGAAGCCACCTGCATCACAATCATTCAGGATTTCCATCTTTCAAACGTTGTTTTAGATGGCAAGGCAGGATTTTAGAATCAGAATGTTTGGGAATGAGGCTGGATGTCTACATCTTAACCAATACAGAGGTGATACATATGCACATTAAATTTTTTAGAACTTCCTCTGTTAGGATTTTCTTTCTTCTTTTCTTTTATTGCTTTTATTTTATTACTACTTTTTTAACATCTTTATTAGAGTATAATTGCTTTACAATGGTATGTTAGTTTCTTTTTTATAACAAAGTGAATCAGTTATATATATACATATGTCTCCATATATCTTCCCTCTTGCATTGCTTTTAAGTGGATGGGCCTCTACAACAAAAGGGTATATGAGTTCAGAAATTTGGAGTGTGATTCTTGGCAATGATATGTTTTAAATTTTACAATATAAAGAGCTTTACATAAAATATACATTTATGGCAGTGAAAAACTGTCATTCACCATGTTGTGAAGACTCAATTCAAGTAATTGAGTCTTTTAATAGACATTATTTTATCTTTCAGCAGTTTATTTTAAGAAACATTAATGGAGTAGGTTTCTTTTCTTCTAAAATGTTTAGCAGTTATTTATTTGTATCTAGTGTTTCTTACACTCAAGTGAGTTCCAAGACGAAGAAAACTATGAAATTGTCAATTAAACAGATTTAATTATCAGAGTCTCCCTTTTCCTCGCTAGAATTTTGACTGGGGAATGCACAACTCTTAAATATGTCTGGGCACTTTGCTAATTAACAGGTTCCATTCATATGACAATAGGTAGAAATCAGAGCAAAAGTTAAAGATGCAGAAATATTTAACATCGTATGTCTCAAGCGATCTCCACATGAAGTAAACATTCTACGTAACCCAACTTCAAGCTTCACATAGAACCACCTTCCTCCATTTAAGGTTTAAAGTTGGCGAAAATTAATCTTAGCAACACTTTATTCTCCTATCTGATGAAAATGGAATTTAACATGAAGACCTGTAAACTCTACGTCTACCATTTTATACTTCAAATAAATCAATCTTAAAAATCACTTAGCCAGGGCTTCCCTGGTGGCGCAGTGGTTGGGGGTCCGCCTGCCGGTGCGGGGGGCGCAGGTTCGTGCCCCGGTCCGGGGGAATACCACGTGCCACAGAGCGGCTGGGCCCGTGGGCCGTGGCCGCTGGGCCTGCGCGTCCGAAGCCTGTGCTCCGCGGCGGGAGGGGCCGCAGCGGTGCGAGGCCCGCGTACCGCATAACAAACAAACAAAATATCACTTAGCCAATTCCAAAGGGAAATAAAGTATAGTTCTAAAGAACACTCTCAGGTTAACGAATACATTTCGTTTACAAAATGCCAACTTATGGCCATGTCTATTAACCAAATGGGAAAAATATATGAAGCTGCTTAAAATAAAATATATATAAGACATTAAACTACACAGCTGAGATTAAAAACTACAGTGAGAGTGTGTGTGTGAGACATATATCCAGCTAAGCCACAAGAGTTGAAAGCACTATAGTTAGCAGTTAGCAGTACCATCAAGCTCTGAGATCACAAAGGATTCCTTTGCAACACTCTGGGTCCAAATTCACAACACCAGAGGCCAATAGAAAGTGATTTTAGAAAAATTCAATAAGGTAATAAAAACCTTGGAAAACACTTAAGAGTAAATACTAAAATGACACATTTCCCACTGCACAGAAATGCTGCTCACTGCCTCCTCTGATTAGAAAGGTCATCATACTTTAGGACTTTAAGCAGGTGTCCTCCCCTCCAGGTTGCCATCTGCAACCCCGTCCATCACCCTTCCCATCTCATTTACCTATCCCTGTGAGAGCTCCCTGGAGCTCTCTACTTACACCACAGAGAGCACTTTGTGCAGTATCTTCCTCTGTTCACTGTGAGAAATTACAAGCTAAGGACCATATTTATTTTAAATCTGTGAATCCACAGCTGTGAACTGAGTTTCAGCCTGCCTCATAATAAGTATGCACCCAATGTCTGTTGAATGAATAATTGTTGAAATATTCAGCTGAAAACACTGGCCAAAGGATGAAGTAATAATTGGCTCCAGCTACAGCTCTCTCAGGCAATTCAATTCAATTCAAACTAATTTAATTCAACTTCATTCAACAGGCATTTAGGAAGGGTCTAGCCTTTGCCTGTAATAGAGATATGAATGGTTTTTGGACCTGCATTATCTCTTCAATTGCCTTAACACTTTACTTTGCCAATAAAGGCACAGTTTAGTTTTACAACCAGAAATTAATTACAAGGGGGTGGATATCATAGTAGTGCTCCAAGTTTTGTGGGAAGAAAACAAGAATAAACGGATATAAAATGTGTTCTCTAAAATTCTGTAGATATTGTACATAGCATATATTTACGTATAGCTGTTCTTAATAACCTACTAGTTTTTCTTAAGTGGTCTTGAATGAGAAACATCTGTTGCATGTAATGAATTATCTTTTCTCCTACACATTTAGAAGAGTACTAGAACAGCAGTCGTACTCCTTGGGAGAAATGAGAAAACAGTCACTCGAATTATTTCCTCTGTTTTGTGGTTGTGTCTAACCCCGGTAAAGGCAGTCTGGCAGTGTCTCTATTACAGATTGCATGTAGATGTGTATCTATGTATAATTTTTCATAACTTACTTCAATGAATCGGTAATTAACTGATGGAATTAATGGTGTTTAGCGGTATACACAACCATGGGGATAATTCAGGAGATTTAGTATTAAGCTCTTTGATTTGACTCGCTTAGATAATTGGCTCAATTCTCCATATCACACATCTTAAACAATCACTAGAACAGATTCCAGGGGAAATTAACTTAGAAAAACTCCTTCCTTGAGATGGCTTAAGAGAGGGTCATTTTCCTTTGGCTCAGGATTTAAGAGACTCCACATAAAACAACGACTGCTTTCATGTTTCCAACTAATGAGATTCCATAGGTGTAAAGAGACGCTTTCTATCATGAGACGGAAGGTACAAACTAAAAGTACATAGGATGGTGCTTCAAATGAATTCAGAATGAACTTTGTGGAGAAAAATGACAGTAGGTCTTTGAGTCAATCACAAAACTGACTCAGAGGAGAAAGCCCTGTGTAATGACAGACCTCCACTACAAAGTGCATTCAACAAGAAAATGATTTGATTAGGTCATCTTTAGAGTTTCCGCCACATCTAAGATTCAGTGATTGCAAGATAAAGAATTCCATTCTTAGAAATTACAAAACAGACTACGATCTTTCACTGTCGCCAAAAGGGCTGTGCTTTCCGTACTTCCGGGTAGTATTTCCTCCCAGGTAATGCACACACCTGTGGCTGAGATCCTTGTTCAATTTCACCTTGTTTCAATCCCTGGAATACTCCAAATTCTTCCCTAGCTCAAGACTTTTACACATGCCTCTCCCTTCACTCCCCATAAGCGACTCTAACAATGAAGTCTCAGCTTAGCGCCACCTCTTCAGAAAGACTTTCCCTGAATATTCCAAGTAGACCTTCTCTATTCCAGTAATTTCATTCACAACATCAATCTCTATTTGTGACTTATTATTAACTATTTGTTTGTTTCTTCCAGTAGAATTGCAGCTTATAGGGTAAGGACCGTATTTGCTCTCCCCAATATCCAGCATATGCAAGATGCTCCATATATATTTACTGGATGCAGGAATGCAAGAGCACATGGATGGAGAGAGGGAAAAAAAGGAATTCAGGTGACATTTGGGTATGGCCTGGGGAATGACAGATGTTCAGTTACACAAATAATGTCCAAAAATTGAGTTGAAGATCAATCGGACTAGGCCTCCTAAGTGCATCAGAAATGAACACATGAAGATGTACTACCTTCAATAAAATCTGGCTCATTGCTTGTGCAGTGAGACTTACTGACTGATTTTTCTGGATGGTTTGCCATTTGCAAAGCATTACAGATTAACTATAGTCAATCAGATAGACTGGATCATCTGGCCTATTTCTTAAGAAATACTCTATTCTGTACATTTTTATTCACCTAACGTTTTAGTGTTTCCATTGTTTCGACTTCATAAACAGCCTCCTTGCTTAGTTAGGCCTGATTCAGGCTTCAGATGTTGGTGCAAAAACTCCTTCCTCAGGAAACCATCCCTGACCGTATAATTACAGACTTTTCTAACTCCCTGTACTTTTCCTACATAGTAATAAATGTGTATATTTATGTATTTCTTTGATCAATTTTTGTATCCCTGAGCTCAGGGCCAGTGTGTCTCTTTGCTCTCCACTGTATTCCCATTGGCAACAGTAGTAATTTGTACATAGAATGAGTACCATTAACATTTGTTGAATAGATTAATTGGATAATTATGACTCCACATACCTGTTTCATTTTCTTCTTTTAAAAAGCCAATTATAAACAATAACAGAAAATTAGGTTTCATGCATGACTTCTGTGGAATAATGTAAAGTAGAGCTGCATGTATCAAAATCCTCTTTTCAATGCTCCACATCCCATTCTTCTCCACAGAGGAAGATAATTCTCTTTCAAAACTTATCCTTTGCATCTACATACATATATAAAGAGATGGACATGCTTTTTATTTATTAAACAAAGAGTATCCTCATCTGTGTATTATTCTACATGTTGCTTTTCTCATGGACCTGCATTTCCCTTCATACCAGCACATACTGATCGGCCTTATAATTTTAATAGGTTTATACTATTCCACTGTAGGTGTGGACCATAGCTTTCAGGACTCTTCCCCTATTTATAGATACTTAGACTATTTATAATTCTTACGTATGACAAAGCTGCAATGAATATCTCTTAAAACATTTCATTATACACATATTTAATGTTCTTGGATGACAGAGTCTTAGACCAAAAAAAATGCCAGGAGAGTATTGTTTTTTTCTCCAAAGATGTACTACATTCTGGATGGAATGCTCTATTTATTTCACAAGATTTTTAAGTCTAAAAGGTAGATATGTGAGGCTCTTGGCATCATGATTTAATTCTAATTTTCATCAGCAACCTGGAGACCCCGCAAGTTGTTTAGATGAGTCTCTATTATAATTTGAACACATCTGTCTTTTTCAGCTACCTTGGACCCCAGGGGGATGGAAAAAAAGCTCAACCAAAAGAAACACGTAGGTTGAAATAACAACACATGTAGAGTAATGTGAATGTACTTAGCCCTTTCCAAAACCCGATTAGGATCATCTCCCAACACAACAATTATCAGTAAATCATTTCTAAATATAATGCACCTCTAGCTGAGGCAAACTAACTGAACATATTTTTTTAATTTGTACCCAATAATAATTGAAAAGCAAAATATCATTCATAAAAAATGGAGTATTCCAACTAAAGGACATAAACTATTCCCTTTATGAGACTTTTTGACAGGATACAAAAATCAAACGGAAGAAAAACAATAAGTATTTTTCTCACTCTAATGTAGGATGATAAATCTGGTACCAACTGATCAGTGTACTCCACACAATTTATGAATGGTGAAACTACCCAGTAGGAAGTTTTATAATAGAAAGAATGTTTGAAAAAGAAGAAAGAAATGACTTTGGGTACAGATAATGCTGCAAACCTTGAAACATCCATAGAGGAATCTAATGACTATCAAAGAAAGTGAAAATTCAATTTTAAGTAGACAAATACTGGGTTTATATCAGCAAAACCAGAATAAATTTTTAATTGACATATTTTCTCTTTTGTAGCAAAAATAAAGGTACATTTTAGTCATGTTTGTTTACTTATTTTTGTCAAAAAGCATTCCACAGAGGCAGTTTGCAGAAAACTAAAGTTTCTACCGAATCTTTCAGAAATGACTAACTTGTTTGCAGCATGAAGAAATGTGTCTGAATGAGCATGATCAATGTTCATTAAATGAACTAAACTGACAGGTACACAAAACGGCACTGCATGGTTGGGCATCTGAGCTTTCTGTAATGAATAAATGGAGCGTGTGATCCCAAAGGCAGCTGTACCAGCCATAACTTTGTATTTGATACTTGACTGCCCTTAGGAGTCTGTTTGTCAAAAATCGTCTATTTGGAAAAGAAAAATAAAAAAGTAAAGAAAGACAAAAACTTGTGAGGCTTGCTAGAGGGCAGTTACACACAAGCTTCCCAGGAACACTACTTCTACGAGTCAGATTGTTCTGAGATGAATCCATTATTTATTTTATTGGTTTATTGCTACTGGAGTTCATTCAAAGTTCATTTCACTAAAAATAATGGCACCACCTTACTTGCTAAAATCCAAAGTTGCTGTGGAAAAGACAGCAATGCTGCTTTTCCAGTTTGGCATGGAAATTCAGATTCAGAACCAGAAATCCAGGACAGGTGGCAGATAGGGATAAAAGAAATTTAGTTCCTGGACAACACGGCACTCATTAATTTGCAGGAAATCTCCTATCTCATGACCTGATGGTCCCTCCATGCCTACACATGATAAAGCATCCCTTTGAAACCATGTCACTTTCAGACATTAGAATAAAACAGGATATTAATGGATCTCCCTTTACATCAAAAGATCTCCACACTGTGATGGTGAGATAAAGCCACTCCTCTAAAATTGTGAATAATTTTGAGGATGTAGAGATGCTTATGAAATGCTAAAATAAATTCATGTATCCCATTTTAGACTAGAAGGACCAACAATCTATAGGGAAGAAGCTATCTGCAGTGGAAACCAGCTTGCAGAACAACAGCTTTAGATCATAAGGACTTGATGCAAATCTTTATCTTCCTGATCCTGGCTCTCGGGAATCAAAACAGAGCTCACTATTACAATACATTTAGAATCTGCCATTGAGAAGATGTCTTTGTTTTTTAGGGACAGTGAAGAACACAACATCTGTTTGGGGGTGAAAGAGGGAACCTTGGCCACTATCAAATTCAGACCTTCCATTCTACAAAAAGTTGCAGAATGAGCAGAACTAAAACCAAAGGGTCTAGATTAAGTTTGGAAAGGGAAGTGCTTGAATGGAACTGGGCTAGGAGCTCAGGAAAAAGGGTAGAAAAGTTCAGTGGGTAACACAACTTAGCCTAAAAATTTGACCTGCATTCCCCTCTTTTTTGTTCCCTTGGACAGCGTCCCTCATGTGCAATACCCCTCCCCAAGTCTGTGTAACTTTATCCACGGTGAGAGCCGCCTGGTGACTGCTTTTTTATTCCACTGTCAGAGAACAGAAACAAAGCTGTTTTAACATATCAGTTAAAGAGGTCAGACTAGATAGTGGCTAGGAACACAAAATCTAGTAAGTACGCCAGTGTTCAGATGCCAAGTATTATAAATAACATCTAAAAGTCCAAATGCTCTTTTAGCCTCTTACTTGCTAGTGTGTTGTTAAGAAAATTATACAGTCTCTCCGTGACTAAGGTTTCTCATTGGTAAAATGGGAACAACCATTCTCTCTCAAAAGATGGCCATGAATATAATGTTAGATAATGACTGTGAAGTGCTTAGCGTTCTGCCTAACAAGGTAAGAGTCTCACACTCAGTAGTCAGATTGTAAATGAGTTTGGTCTTGGCCCTATCTTTGACGTAGAAATGCTAGACTTCAGTGAGGACACACATCCTTCAGCGAAACGCTGAGTGAGGATGTGAAAAGGGGCTTCAAGTACCCATTGCCTACTGCTGCCCATTATAGCGCAGTAAAAAAAGGAAATTAAGATCAACATATGAAACCCTCTTAAGGACACCCTGAAGCTCACTCCCTACTGCCTCTTGATAACAAGGCACTGATTATTATAGGATGTTGATTATTAGGGGGATGGGAGATGGCTGAACTGGGACTGGAATATGAAAAATGTAGCCTGAACTGAGAGCTGGTTCTATAAACCCTTCCAAGATGGCTTGCTCTTGCCAGCTGGGGGTGGGATGTGTCTTAGTCTGGGTTCTTCCAGAAGCTGACTTTGAAACAAGTATTAGAATAAAACTTGTTTATTCAGAAAGTGCAGGTAATGCTAGGAAGAAAGTGAGGAAATGTTACACAGGAGTAAAACCATCCAATAAATAAAATTTTATCAAAGCAGCTAATACAGTGGGCAATCCTGCACAGAAACTCTGCAGAGTGGTGTAAAACACATCTTGCAGGTTATCCTGCCTGAGGGGCAGGGGAACGAGGGTACTTACACAGCACCGTTTGAGAGTCACTAGCGGAGGGCTACTTCCAGGGGATGTTAATTCTCAGCACTGAAAGCTCAGTTATACATATGGACAGTGCAATTTCCCACAGTCCCAAGAAGACAGACCTTAGGAAAAAGCTGTAGGTAATAGGGGTTGGAGGTCTTCAGGAACACAATTAAGGGTCTGAGGCATATAGGCAGGGTGCTGACAGCACTAGATACAGGAAGTCATAATATCTACTTAGGCTATGTCCTGAAAACAGGTGGAATCAGGAACAGATTCCAGCAAATTTTCTAGGACTCTACATGCCAGAGTATCTTCCAGAAATCACGTGGTCCAGTGACCACAACTTCCAGCAGAATCAACACCTCAGAATTATTCAACCTGTAACTGAAAATTATAGTCATGCAGGGCAGTGATTACAAACATTTAATGTTCTGAAAACATAAAGGAAATAACTATTTGAGCTGATGTGTGTGCTTATGTTTGTGTATATGTGTGAGGGAGAGGGGAATAGGTAGATCCCGGAAACCACTCACATTTGGATACACACAGTTACTCCTTTAAAGATTTGGCAAATGCATTTAATACAAGAAGGCGTTTGGTTATCTGTAAATTTCCTTAACGTAGCCTCTGCTCCTCATGAACTTCTGCATGAGAACTTATTGTGCTTGTTAGAAGAAGTTTTAAAAATTGGTTCAAAATCACATTTTAGATTTATTCACACAATGTTATTTGTCATATAAGCGCTTTATCTTTTAGTTGCAGACTTTTCTGTTTACTATGTTATATTATGTCATCCACATTACATTTCACTAAAATGCCAGCATTTTTTCAATCATTGAGCTGGAAGGCACTTAAGGAGATCAGTTTATTGTGTCCCCTATATAGGAACAAATGAATGTTGGACATATCCTAAACACATGGTGATCTCTAGAAATATCCCAACTACCACCCTAAAAATTATAAAATCTTAATAAAGTTGAAAATCATAAGGTACAGAAAGCTGTATTAGAGTGAAATGTAGATGATAACCATTCAAGCTTTTCAGCCAATGGAAATTTGGGGTACAGAATTCACATCAGAAGCTTATTTGTTACATGATTAATTACTTGCAATAATGGAATATTCACTATTATTCAAAGCAGCTTATTTTTCTCCCATTGTTGGGAAGATCCAATTTGTAGAAATCCTTTTTAAAACTTGAACCATATGGCCATTTACCTTCTACCTATTAATCCTAGTCCTGAATCCTGGAGCAAACTTAAATCTACTTTTATGACAAAATCTTAAAAAAAACCCGTTATCTCTTTGGGTTTCAGTGTCCTTGTCCTACAGTAAGATTCATTCTTCTTTCACCCTATGGATCTAAGACTTCTTTCACCTCCTGGGATCTTCTAAACTCTGTGATACAAACATCATGCACTTTAAATCATTCCTTTCCTTCACAATGCAAGCCAACACTGATTAAAAATGATACTGATTACTTTCCTCAATTCAATGTCCCAGACATCATTTTATGCATTATTTCTTCTTAATATAGTACATCCTGCCCTCTATATATCAGAAATGCTGAATGATTTCCTCTTCCTTAAACCCTGGATGTGCATTAAAGAAGTGGAATCATTTTACTGATTCTTTATTTCAGCTTTATCAACCGTTATTAAATACACAAATGCAACTGCCAAATTATAGCTTTATGCTGACAGTGGATCATGTTAAAAGGCATATAACAGGACAGTAAGGAAACATTTGCTACTGGGGGAAATTCTACTGTAGCTAATGGTTTAGTAGTCATTTTAGTACCTGGGCTATAAGCCGTTTTGTGTTGTGAATCGTTTGCCTTGGTTAGCATTTGTAAATGCCCTCTACATATTATTTTCAAGAGGTTGCTCTAATCTCATTTTATTAGTTTTTTTTACAATCACTCCCCAAGGGGCCTGTTGGTAAGTTAATAATATGAGGGATGAGAAAGGAGCAGCAGTTCACGGCCTTGCTCAAAACCCTAGAGCAGAGCATCAAACAGTTCAGTGCAAACTCAGTAGTTCTGAATTCAAAGCTGGACTGAGGTTACCGTTTTTGAAACCAGCTCAAAATGCGGTTGCTCAAGTCCTTGGTTGGCTCACGATACAGTAGATAGTAGACTCAATTGAAGGAACTAGGTTTTACTCCTGAATTTGCCACCAACTGTCTGTTTGACTAAAAAGACCAATAACTCGTGGACTGAAACAGCTCTGACACTGCCCATACCCACCACTCCTGCCAGTGGGCTTCTTCTCATCCATCCACAAACTTACGTTTGCTTTAACACGGAAAACAGAGGATAAGAGGAGAAACAGAGAGTATGTTTTATGGAAACGAAATGCACCTCTGCCTGATGCAGGGCAGATAAATTCCCCAAGGGAGTAGGCAACACAGCACAAACCTAGTAGGTAGCTGGAGCCATTATAACCTGTCTGCCAGCCCTCAGTGGAGAAGGGTAGTTATCAAACTATGAGGCTTCTGATAAGAGAAGCAAATCTGATGCAGGAGTAAGTCAGGATACCAGACAGCCCCTTGGTTTTTTTATAACACAAGTTACACAGCCTTTCCAGAATGAACAGTGGTAACTGGAAACACAAATGAGGAAGCATGATGGAGTTCACCAATATACAGTCCATGAAGGGAGCACACCAGCCCTACTATGGGCAGCCTCCTAACTTTGGTGCCTCAGTATTCCCATCTGTAACACAAGATGGTTCAACTACCTACCAACTATCACTTAAGTACATTTTTGCACAAAGGTTATTTCACATATGCCACATAAGGCAGATATTCCTATTATCTCCGTTCTAAAGATGCAAAGTCTGAAGGCATAGCTAAATGAAGTAAATTTCCCCAAGGTCACAAAGGCAGTACATGGCAGAGTCTGACTATAAAGCGACATCATCTATAAAGTCTGAAACTTAATGATCCTATTCTTTTTGGAGGATACATGTGGTCCATGATATGGAATGACCTTATGAGGGAATCAGATTCTAACTTACAGAAAAGTTCTCTTTCATTACATAAAATCATTATCTGCTAAATATATTTTAAATTTCTCTCTCCACTAGACTGTTCACGCTGTAAGGACAGGACACTGCAGGTAACCTAATAGTTATACAATAGCTGGTGACTGACTAAATAACTCTCACCACCAAAGCACCTTATATTTGAAATCCACCCAGTAGTTAAGAATATTACAGTAATATGAACACAGGTTATAACTTGGGTTGTTAAGCTTCCAGAGTTGGTAATGAAGGAGGAGAATGTGGTGAAATCCAGAGTTCTAATGAGACAGGGCCAACATTAATTAAAAACAATATTCAGTGAAGAGGTGAAAATAAACAAGGCCAACAGCAACGACATATAAATGAAATATCAGAGTTTTAGGAAGTTTATGAATTTATTATGTTATTAATACAAGGATAAAAGAAAAAAAAAAACATGATGGAAAAAGCAAAGGAATTTAGTGCAGCAGACCATTAAAGCAAAATGCTGGTGAGACAGAACAATACAGCAAGCAAAACGTACCTCCCTTCTCACACTTACTATCGGACTAAAAATAATGTGGTATATTTAATCCATTTCTTCTCTCTTATAAAATGACCCATCACATTCCTGTCCTTGAAAATGTTATGACTTTATAAAAGCACCAAACAATTTCCCACACCTGGTTAAGCCCAATGAAACAGCATACTATTTCAAAGCTGATCTATAAACTGCAATTCTATAGAATTCATATAGATTACCGGGAGGCTCAGGCTATTACAGTTCTCTCATTCAGAGAGCGAAGGTTTGATGTGAGCAAAACATTATAGGGCCTTCACAAGGCAACACAATCAATACCTTTACAAAATACACTTGCTGCTGCAATGGTCATTCATGCTGAGAAGGCTAAGGATAGAGGCTACATGACAGACAGTAAACTCTCCTAGGATGAAGGCATTTAACACTATGATGTTTGACTAGGTGGCACTCTTAAGTCAAAGAGGAATCAGAATACCTCATCCACAGGAAAAGTATTGGGGTGCTCTTGAATGAGTAACCAACGTAGAAAGTGATTAAACCTATACTTGCATTATACTTAATATATTAGAAGTAAAGATTCAGATGAAGAGGAAACTGCTTCCTGATTTTGAGATACTGGGAGAGTTTTCCAACAAAATTCCCTCAACATTTATCATTTTCCTCTTTACGTGTTTTTCTTTTAATATATGTATAAATTATTGCTGGTTTTAAAACAGAATTGTTGAACTTACATTCCTAAGTCTACCTGACTTTTATAAAGTCATAACATTTTCAAGGACAGGAATGTGATGGGTCATTTTATAAGAGAGAAGAAATGGATTAAATATACCACATTATTTTTAGTCCAATAGTAAGTGTGAGAAGGGAGGTACGTTTTGCTTGCTGTATTTTTCTGTCTCACCAGCATTTTGCTTTAATGGTCTTTTTTTGTGCTATTTTTGTCAGGCCTTCGCATTGATGTAAATGATGGCTCTATAAAAATAATTTTTAAGATTTCTGTCTTTCTGCATACGCAAGTAAAAATTAAATTTTAAAAGTCTGTTCTTTGAAGGTGCAGGCATGATAATTTCTTGGAAAGTATTGTTGAAAACTTCACTGATTTCTTCTATAGTTAATGGTTTACTCAGGTTTTCTTTTTTAATCTACTATGAGTATGTTCTTTTATTTCTTATTATATAAATAATGCATAATCACTATACAAATGATACAATTACAAAGAAATGTTTTAACCATTTGAATTCCCAGCAAAAGACAACCACACATTAATATTTTAGTGAGAATCATTTTACATATTTTTATTCATATGTGCAATTTTTGTTGTCATATTCTTTTAAAGTATTCTTTAAATTTCACTCTCCTTTTAAAATCTTATAGGCTTGTTTCATTTATTGAAAAATATTTATGTGGGGCATAAGTGCAAGGCCTTATGCTAAGTGATACAGAAGAAACAAATTAACACCTAAAATGTGCTCCCCAAAGAGGTTATATTCTCAGAGCGGGGGATGAAACACCTACATAAATAACTCAAATAGCATCTCTGGTAACTCAAAGGCACCTACCAGCCATCTTACACTGTTGGAAAAACTTGAAATCCCACAGACCAGGGAAGTCTTACATCTACCATCTTCCAGCCATACCTCCATCCCAGCATCTACCATTCATATGCTGGAGGCACTGTCCCTAGTGCTCATGGTGAGAGGGAGACTGAGGTCTCTGTCATCTTTGCTACTCAATTAGCAGCACTAAAATAGATTCTGGATGCCAATGCAGAGATTAGGCTAAACACTGAGCTGTTAGCACCAAAAATGCAAAATGTTTGACTGAAAAAACCCACAGCTGTAGCTGCCAATAGTAGGTAGTCAAAAAAAGGAATTTAATTTAATATTTATATACTCAGGGCTTTATACAGAAATCTTCATAGAATGAGAAACATATTAAGAAAAATATATTTTTCAAAGGTAAATAATTTAGGAAGACACACCTATATGTTCAACAAATTTGATGTTTAACTTTTTTTTTCATACCTAAAGCATTCTCTCAATATTAAAAGGCTTAGTGATTCAAAAAGGGAAGTTTGAGTTTTCTTTTGTTATTCTTAGAAGTAATGTCTGGATTCTAAAAGTAAGCAGTTGAGAGTGATTTAATCAAGACCATTGTTGAAGTAATTTAAACTCGAGTGTCTCATTATTTGTAGTCAAGAAGCAATTTCTCTATGGTTGTTATCATTCACTTTGGTTTAGCTAAAGTAGAGATACAAGAGCCAAACTGAATGAAAATATTTAGCCTTTTGGCAATTTCGGTTACAGAAAATAGTCTATAGGTTAATTCACATACCACATTTTTACTATGTGAAGTTATACAGGATCATATGGAATCTTGTATATATTTTGAATAAAAATGACTTGCCTGCTTGGAACAATAGAAATAATAGCTAACATATGTTAAGTACTTATCTATTCTGAAGGTATAGTCTAACTCAGTCATCATAACAACTTTATGAGGTCGGTTCTAGTGCCACTGTTTTTACAAATGGATGAAGTGAGATCCAGTAAATTTAACAAAATTCCTCCAAGTCACACAATAGCAAGCAGAATATCTATGACTCAAATTTAGGCCGTTTAATTCTAAAGCTTTATATCTTAAGTACTATGCAATTCTGCCTTGTTTTAAATTACAAAAGTGTATACTTGTGATGCATAAGTGCAGGAAAGAACCTATTACCAAAGTATCATCAATTATTTAATAACTCAGTTAAACTGTATCAAATATTGCTGCATAGTGATGAGAGAGTTCAATGTTCTCATTAAAACACATACATATATATATATATATGAGAGAGAGAAAAATGAGTAACCTATCAATCTACAGTAAAATTAATAAAATGTATAATATTAAAAATATAATAAGCAAGTAATATGAACATTCAAAATAAGGGTAAATGCATAAATTCATATGGAAAAGAGACTAAAAACAGAAAGATCTAGAATTGAAACTGTGTGCATGTAATGAAAACATCAGGGTATGGAAATGAGGAAGAACACATGTTATGAAAGCACTGACTGCCCATGGAGGGTCTCTGATTAACTGCACTGAGTATTTAGTAAACTCTCACACTCTCTCTAAACTTGAATACACGAAAAAATGCAAGTTGTCACCTACACTTGAACAGATGGATTATTTTGAAAGTTCAAGTTAAATGCCAGAGAAACACTACTCCCCCCTCACCTTACTTCACTAAGAATGGTCTCTTAAATCTTACAAAGTGTATGAACTCAAGCCTGTGGACTCGACTCTTTCACAGCTTATAGAGTTAAATTTTTATGCTGCTTCTAACATGGTAACCTACTTGATTCCACAAAGAAGATCAGAAGAAGAAAACCAGGAGGCTTAAGTGACAGTAGGGAGTAGAAAGTTGAGTTAATATAATGATATATGATATATGATAGAAGCCTGAGCAGAAAGCAGCAAAAGAACTATAAAAGACAATACCATGCAATAATCAGTCTCCAAATGATTCATAAAGATGACCATATACTCAGCTGGGAAGATATAAAACTGCATAGCTGACTTTAGAGATTTTTTTGATATAAAATAATTTAAAACAATTCTGACACTTGAAAAAGGGATTCTTTCTCTTTAGCCCCTTCCCCTTGATACTATGTTGAAAAGGTGTAATTACATTAGCACTTTCATTATAAGGCAAAAACAACAATAACCTAAGTATTTGCTAAATGCTTAATGAGAACATATCTCTATGAAGAACCCAACAACTTGAAGTGAAATATTATCAATTCATCAAACATGACTGAGTATGTATTAAGCACCAAAATATTCAAGATTCTCAGAAACCAGGGAAAATTTTAGTCAAAGGGCTCCCAGTTTAGAAGTAGGCAGGATAGAATATAAAAAGAAATATAAAGAAGGCAGATGGATGGTCACCAGAAGAGGAAATTCTGGCTGGTGGTACAACAATGCCATGAAGATAAAACAGGTAACTGAATCATATGCATTAAAACCTGTGCTTGCTAGATAATTTCTGAGATTTCAATAATATTCAAACACAATATTTTTAAAGAATAAATTTCATAGCATGACAATTAGAAGAGTAAACCACTACCCCATGTGGGTACATCCAACTGATGAGAAAGTTGAGGACGAATATACACATAAATATGCTTCAGAGGTGTCCATCACCAGGAGAGCGGACAAAGAATTGTGATATTTTAAAATGAGAGAATAACATACAGCAATGAAAGGAGCACATATAACAACACAAACGAATCTCAAAAATTATTATGTAGTGCTAAACCAGCTAGATACAAAGGATGTCAGATGCATCCTTTATTTAATTATCTGTATATGAAGTTCAAGAACAGGCAAACCTAGTCCATAGTGACAGAAATCAGAAGACCAATTGTCTCAGGGTAGGGAGGCATTGACTGGTTAGAGGTAAAAGAGAACGTTTCCCAGGTAAAGAAAATATTCTCTATCTTGATCTGGGTGATGATTACATAAGTACATATATTGATCTGTATGCTTAAGATTTAAGTTTCTTACAGTGTGTAAACTGTATCTAAATTGAAAAGGAGAAAATATGCTTCAAAATGCAACAAGCTCAGAATAAAAGGAAAAGAGGCAAAAAACAATGAAATTTACAGGATATACACAGCATAAAGGAATTCAGTACCTTTTCCCAGTGACTTACCTTTCCATAATAAAGAAAGAGGAGGGAGAGGGATGGAAGGGGGAGACAAGGAAGAAGAAAGAAAAAAATGAAAGGAAGGAATTAGTCCAGTGAATGATAGAACAGGGCACTGTAGAACTTGCAGTTTGAAAAAAAAAATTTCCTTTTGAAAAGCCATTCCATAAAACTAAACAGGGCAATCATTTAAGGCCCCAACATTCAATTTTTCTTTATATATAAATAGTCTACCTTCTCCACAAAAAGTGTATTTAACTAAAATTTTTTAAATTAGATTTTGAACACTTTTATGGGTTGTATTAAATAAATTGCTCAATACTTCTGAGGAAATAAGTATGCATCATACATGTATACCACTTTTCAAATTGACTGAATAATAACCAAGGAAGAGACAGACTGCGCTAATGATTACTTTAAATGTACAGTCCAGCTGAAATACAGACGTTGCACTATGGTGGGCTGGTGCTTACTGTGAACAAGAGATTAGAACAACAAAACAAAACTAATAAAGGGCTTAAATAATAGTTCTGACACTTTACTAATATCACACATGAATAAAAATAACATTTATCTTTGCTCGACCAAGATACCATAGTCAGACTGGCTGTACTACAACTTTTGAAATATGAAAGTAGAGCTAATTTATCCTTAAGCTTATTCACATAAATGGGCTAATCCAGTCTTTTATTTTTGATTTCTCAGTAAAGGATATGTATTCTAACACAATAATATTGAAAATATTCCTGAAATTGATTTTCAGTGTTGATACATTCTTCAGAACTCTAGTAACCTCGCCCTGACTTTCCACAGCAGTTTTATTTTGGCCACCAGCAATGAAACTGACAATATAATATATGAGAGAGAATATGAAAATAGGAGAATAAAAATGTTATCTTCAAATATCCTCTGAGAGGATAAAAATGGAGGATTACCACTACACAACTGTCAAGAGAAAGGATTAATTTTAAACCATTTTCTACTTCCACTGCCTGATGTGGTAAACTTGGATGAATAAAGGGCCATTGTCTTTATTCATTAATTTCAGGAGATTGTTAGAAGACGGAAATCTTTTGGAATTATTATGCCTCTGTAACAATCTTTATCTAAAAACTATGACTCTTAGAGAATAGTCTGTTCTCTTCTAACTGTAAACGTTGTCAGAAGGATGACCTAGAGAAGAGCTGTCAACACAGAGTTTCAGTGTCTGCCCCACAAAGTGCATTTGAGGATCTTTCATCTTCTTACATTTGCCAAGATACCATTTCATCAAAAGAACATGATTGCGATCATTTCTCATTATATACAAATATCGGATCATTATGTTGTACTCCTGAAACTAATAAAATGTTATGTCAATTATACCTCAATTTAAAAAAAAATAACTTGATTTAAATTAGATAAAGAGAAATGTTTAAACGTACGTCACTGATTTCTGAACTTTCTCTCATAAGCCAACGTGGGTTTGATAAATGGCTATAAATAAAGCTAAAAATGACTAAACTATGATATAGCTAGCCTCCCCAAATACTGAAATATTTATCAATGATCCAATGGATTTCCCTTCATGATGTGGTGACAGCAAGATGTCAATAAAGCCCCACTAGTGAATTGTTTTCTGTAGAAACTATCAGTTCAGAAGTCAAAAAGACAATGACTCTGTAGGAATGTATGTATATACATATATACACTACCAAACATAAAGCCGATAGCTAGTGGGAAGCAGCCGCATAGCACAGGGAGATCAGCTCAGTGCTTTGTGACCACCTAGAGGGGTGGGATAGGGAGGGTGGGCGGGAGGGAGGTGCAAGAGGGAAGGGATATGGGGATATATGTATATGTATAACTGATTCACTGTGTTATAAAGCAGAAACTAACACACCATTGTAAAGCAACTGTACTCCAATAAAGATGTTTAAAAAAGTTAGATTAAAATATTTTGAAAAAATGTAATAATATAAAATAGTAACATTATAAACATAGATATACATAATTCTATAAATATACAGTTGAACCTTGAACGACATGGGTATGTACTGCATGGCTCCACTTACATGCCAATTTTTTTCAAAAAATGTACTGAAAATATTTTTGGAGATTTACGATATTCAGAAAAACATTGCAGAAAAACCATGTATCCCAGAAATACTGAAAAGATTAAGAAAAAGTTAGGAATGTCATGAATACATAAAACAAATATAGATATACATATAACATACAAAATATGTGTTAATCAACTGATTAAGTTATTGGTATGGCTTCCAGTCAACAGTAGGCTATTAGGTGTTAAGTTTCGGGGGAGTCGAAAGTTATATGCAGATTTTCAACTGCAGTTTGTGTGTGTCGGGGGGAGGTGTTGGTGTCCCCACCCCCATGTTGTTCAAGGTCGACTGTATGTACGTATAATGTACATACAGAAAATATACGTGCATGTTTCTTTCAAAGAGAGAATAGATATCATGATACATGTTTGATCGTATCTTTGAAATTCATATTGAAATACAGCCTAAACATTCTTACAGAAATGAAATAAAAGAGATTGAAATGGGATCTGGAAATAAATGTGACTACAAAGTTATGATTTCATAGTTATGAATTCATTTCTTATATATTTGAAATTATTATATGCAGCCATTATAACAATATTGAAAATATATCTTTAAAACTTCAGAACTTTATAAAAGGTACAGATGTTTTTTATTAAATAAATAAAACCTCCAAGATCAGTATGCTTTAATTCCCTAGGATTCAAAACATTTTAGAAGATGATCCTAAACCTATAATTTTGTTCCCCTTAAATTCTGGGTGTATAAACACAACTATGGTTCATCTTCCTTTAATGATACAGATGTGAAAGATAGTCTCATAACGTGCAGACCTAACCTGACTGATTAGCTGAAGAGCAGAATTCTACCGTACAAAATCTGCTGTATATGTACAAAAATCAATTGCAAAGTAAGCCCCGCAAATAACCTCTAAAGCTTAATATTTTAAAAGTTATGAGACCTTGTGTAAGTCATCAACAGGCATGTCCTCTATTTCACCATGTCTACAACGAGAAGACTGTTCTAAAATAGCCTCTTATAGAGGGTGTGGAGAAAAGGGAACTCTTCTACCCTGTTGGTGGGAATGTAAATTGGTACAGCCACTACGGCAAACAGTATGGAGACTCCTTAAAAAATTAAAAATAGAACACCATAGGATCCATCAATCCCACCCCTGGACATATATCTGGAGAAAACTCTAATTCAAAAACATACATGGGCTTCCCTGGTGGTGCAGTGGTTGAGAGTCCGCCTGCCGATGCAGGGGACACGGGTTCATGCCCCCGTCTGGGAAGATCCCACATGCCACGGAGCGGCTGGGCCCGTAAGCCATGGCCGCTGAGCCTGTGCATCCGGAACCTGTGCTCTGCAATGGGAGAGGCCACAACAGTGAGAGGCCCGCGTACCGAAAAAAACAAACAAAAAAAATGCACCCCAATGTTCACAGCAGCACTATTTACAATAGCCAAGACATGAAAGCAACCTAAATGTCCACTGACAGAGGAATGGATAAAGAAGATGGTGTGTGTGTGTGTGTGTGTGTGTGTGTGTGTGTGTGTGTATATAATATATATAATGGAATATTACTCAGCCATAAAAAATGAGATAATGCCATTTGCAGCAACATGGATGGACCCAGAGATCATCATACTAAGTGAATTAAGTCATACAGAGAAAGACTAATATCATACAATATCCCTTATATGTGGAATCTAAAAAATGATACAAATGAACTTATTTACAAAACAGACTTACAGACATAGAAAACAAACTTATGGTTACCAAAGGGGAAAGGGCAGGGAGAAGGGATAATTTAGGAGTATGGTATTAGTAGATACAAACAAGTTATATAAAATAGATAAACAACAAGGTCCTACAGTATACCACAGGGAACTATATTCAATATCTTGTAATAAACTACAATGGAAAAGAATCTGAAAAAGAATACATACACACACACACACACATATATATAACTGAATTACTTTGCTGTACACCAGAAACACAACATTGTAAATCAACTGTACTTCAATTACAAAAAATTAAAAATAAAAGCCTCTAATATCCTTTCTACTTCAAATTCATGAAGACACTGACTTCTATTATCACATTTTATTCTATGATGAAACTATATTCACTTACTATTGATAAACATAATATTTTTGTCCTATGGAGGAGTTATAATACATATTGATATGTCAGTTTTGTTATTTATTATTTCTCACTTTTCCAAGGGGTCTTTCTGAAGGAAGAATTGGGCTCTTCTGTTTTCACAATTTATTGAAATGAATCACATATCAAATATACACACTGAAGACTCCCTTCATCCACTCTTTATTTATTACATAAACCATGACCATAGTTCCAAGAGTGGCTCTCAGTGCCCTTCCATTAGCAAACTGCTGGCCTGACTCCCTAAATGAGAATTATAAATTATACCTCTTACTACTTTTTTTCCTAAAGTACATTTTCCTAATATTTAATTTATAAACCATTTCCCAGATGTATTAGTAATAAATGGCTGTAGGCGGCAGACAGGTCTCCAACAAGTACCATGCTTGCTGTTTACAGGGAGGCCTCATTAAAAAGGCATCAAGAGAAAGCAAAATAAAAACAACCTTGTGAACCTTTGTAATTGGTCTCAACGGATATGTAACTCTGAGGGTATCAATACAGAAATGCCCTAGTCCAAACTCCCTCTTAGATTTTACAAAAAATATTTCTTTGCTGTTATAAGGTTTGTATAAGGCAATTGCTTATGATCAGAATGAAAACAAAGCAAAAAAAAAGTGCCCTGTGATTTCAGATATTTTCTCCCTAAAGCATATTTTAATATAATGACCAGTCTAATCCTTTTGAACTGCCAAGCTGCTCATAAATGAAGTAATTTTAAACAAATGTGTTGCAAATGTTTATCATGCATGTAAAAGTGGAGGGATACATATGTACATTATATAAAGAACGTACACACACATATTACAGTGGTATGGTCAACACATCAGTCAACAATTTAGACGTTAAAACAATTTAGACATATCACATATGGATTATTTTGTGAAGTGAAGATTTATTAATCTTTTAATTTACCAATTTTTAAAATACTGGGTTTTTTTAAAGCGAGACATTCTCTTGTCAAGATGGGGACAACTTTTCATGACTGCATTTGTTATATCCATCAGACCTCAAATTTGACATTTTGACTGATTTCGATTATGAATTTCAACATATCACACTATTTTCACCTTCTTATGACCCAGAGGGGGAGTATCATCCCATCTGATAGATGAGGAAGCAAGTCCAACAAATGTGGCCAAATAACACATGCAGCTAAGATTACCAAAATACAGATGCACCACCAAACCCCACTCTAGTGTTCTTTATATTTGTTTCATGGGTTTTTTTCCTACGTTTTAAGGCATCCTTCCATATAGCAAGATAGATTCATAGCAGTTATGTTGCAAAAGTTATTACATTTTGGTTGATCCATAGATAAGGTGGTGTATAAAATGGATTTGCAAAGAAAAAAATAAAGAAAATCCTAAAAGTATGTCTATATTTGGGTCTCTTGACAACTGATTCATCTCAATATTTTTTCCTCTTTGTTTTGAACTAAACCAGTTACAAGTAAATATAACTTCCTTTTTTATGGACCTTCTCTCCAGATTCAACTATGCCTATTATGTTATAAATCAAACCTATTTATTACTGCCAGCTTCAAATAATAACACATAAACTAAATAAATTAATATTTTAGACGCTTAATTTTTAGTATCTGTTTTATGCAAAAAAAAAAAAAAGAAAATCTAATGTGAGATACTGGAATCCAGAGCACTGGATTCAATTTTTTTTTTGCCTGATTCTTCGTTTACCTCCTGGCATAAGCATTTACAGATTTACTTGCCCATTCACAAGTAAGTTATGGACAAAGAGTATCACAAGTAATACTCTGGGTAGGAGTATGAACATTTATCTTGCATACTGTCTATATCAGTAGTATATATAAATTTACTGATCAGTTGACTAAATGTAAACTTGTTCTTATATTTAGATATTTCTCTTAGGAAAATAATACATGTTCAAAATAACAAATAGGTAAAATAAAACAGAAAATAAAATTTACCTGTTATCCCACTACCCAGAAATAATCAGGCAGCGTTTTCTTACAATTCCTACCAGTTTTAATTTAATCATTCACCTGTTACTGGACATTTAGTTAACCATTTGCTACAATTAATAACACTGTAGCGAACATTTTCACACATAATTTCTTAGCAAACTCTTTGGTTATTAAATTTATTAAATAAGACTGACAGATTATTGTTCATTTCCCTTTTTATTAAGACATTAACGAAATATTTACCTGACCATCCGACTCATACAAGTATAGAAAATAGTGTTTAGAGCAATAGTTGCTGAGCTGAGATTCGAGTAAAAAGCTGCCCTGAACAGAAACAAAAGGCAATAGGACAAATACTATATGATTCCACTTATATAAAATATCTAGACTAGGATAATTCATAGAGACACAAAACATAGCAAGGTTACCAGGAGCTGGTGGGGGGGAAGGAATGGGACGTTGTTGCTTATTGGTTTTACGGGTTCCCTCGGTAGGTAAGGAAAATTTTGGACATAAATATTGGAGATTGTTGTATAACACTGGGAACATAATTGATGCTACTGAATTGTACACTTAAGAATGATTAAGATGGCAAATTTCATGTTATACACATTTTACCACATTTTTTAAAGTTTCATTGAATTTGACACATAATAATTAAAACCTATCCAATTCACTGAAACTTTAAACATAAATATGTAATAATAATAGCAAGTTTTTGAGTCTATACTATTTCAAAGACTCTGATAAGTGCTTACCTATTGTATCCTATTTAAAACTCACAATAAAACTATCAGTACTAACAACAGGGAAACTGAGGCTTAATGCACTTAGGTAGTTGTGCATGGTCTCACCAGAATCAAGACTTATACCACATTTGTATAAGTTCAAAGCCATTGCTTTTAATTATTATGCTGTCTAAATGACATCTCACATGCTTTGTCTGTTACAGCCTCTGAATTGTTAAGCCTATTTTACAGATAAGTAAAATGAAGCTCAATGAGGTTACATGAGTTAATTCAATATTACAAAGCTAGTATATGGGAGAACCTAACTTTAAAAAAAAATTATTTTAGACTACAAAATGGCCAATATAGTACAGAGAGTTCTCACATACTCTTCATCCATCCTCCCGAAAGTTAACCTACATAACCATAGTGCCATTACTAAAACTAGAAACAAACTACAAACTTTATTCAGATTTTACCAGTGTTCTCACTAATGCCTTTCTCCTTTTCCACGATATAAGGATGTAATGAAGAGAACTGTTAAATAGATTCGTACAGTGTCCCTCAATTTAGGTTTGTCTGATATTTTTTTTCATAATTAGATGGTGGTTACGTATTTTTCTCAAGAACAAAACAGAAGTGATATGTCCTTCTAAGGGTATCATGTCAGAGGTACATAATGTCCATATGTCTCATTATTAGTGATGTCAATCATGATCATGGTTCTTAAGAATGAACACTTAGTTAAGGTAGTGTCTGCTAGGTATGTCCAATGTAAAGTTATATATTTCCCCTCTGTAATTAATGAAGACTCATCAGTAGATGCTTTTTGAGTAAGAAAAGTTTTCTTTTCCTAAAACTTTCATCCACTAGTTTTAGCATCCATCATTGGTTCTTGCCTACAACAATTATTCTCATGGTTTTCTAATGATGATGTTCCGTCTTCTTTATTTCTTGTATATTTACTAACTGATTCTTCCACAAGGATGAACTGTGTCTTCTCTGCTACCTTGCTATCTATCTATTTCAGTATGGGCTCATAATTATTTATTTTACCCTGTGGGTTAAAACTCAGTCTTATACTTATTTATTGGGTTGCTCTAATTTTCCAGCTTTGGGAGCCCTTTTCAGGTTGGCACCTGTGTCCTTTGACATGACCACATCCTTTTAGAGCGCTCCCTTACTTTTGGTGCCAAAGATGCTCCAAGCTCATCTTATAGTCTCTCTGCTCCAGTCCTGGAATCAACCACTTCTCCAGGGAGCCCGGAGACAATGGTATCTAAATACCAAGATCTAGGTTCTAGGTGTACTCTTTGCTACTGGAGTTTTATTGCTTCCAAGCCCCCTCAGTAAACCAAGCTTGGAAATATACGTATTATACTGAGGAAGAACCCAGGCGTTTAGTCAAGGAATTTTCACTCTCCCTAACAACCTCCTTCCCTGTCCTGAACTGGTTTCTAGTTTGGTAAGATTCACAAATCAGAAATGAATAAGGAAATAATAATGTCAATTATATAAATAATTAAAACAGCAGGAGTAAAATAAAGGCCTGGTTCTCTGTATTACGTTAAGGACTAACAGATGTTCTTTACACTGAGAGGATCTCTAATATACTTTCAACTACAGGTCTCCTGCACCTGAGAAAAGCTCTTAAGCTCGATGCTCTTGTTTCCTTATCTATGAAATGAGGATGATTATCTCAATCCCCTACAGATTTCATGAAAATACATGCTATTATAATAAATGTGAAGGTACTTTTTATACTCTAAAATACACGATTTTATGGGCATATTCTGTTCAATACGAAAATGCTTAAGAAAAGAAAAGTCACTAGGCTATGACAGGCAGAATTCTATGTATGTCCCTCCAAGATTCTCATTTCTTGGTTATTCCATCAAATATGAATCGAGGTACTGCTTAGAAGGTACTTTGCTGATGGAATCAAGGGTATTTATCAGCTGACATTAAAATAGGGAGGTTATTCTGGATAATCAGTGGGACCAGTGTAATCACATCAACTCTTAAAAGCAGGAGACAGAAGAGCCCATCAGATGTACTTGAATAAGAAGATGAGGCCTGAGAAATGAGGATGAAGGGGAGGGGGCCGAGAGAGGTGTGAGAAGAACCTGACCCACCATCTCTGCCTTTGAAGATGGCCACGAGCCAGGTATGTAGGTGGATTCTAGGAACTCAGAATGACTCCAGGACAAGAGCCAGCCAGGAAACGGGGACCAGTTCTACAGTCACATGGAGCTGAATCCTGCCAACAGCTTGAATGATCCTGGAAAAAGATTTTCCCCTACAGCTCCAGGAAAACCAAAACAAAAAAAAAAAAAGACAAAAAATTTGTTGATTCCGTTGCTTTCAGTCTTGAGAGACAGTGAACAGAGATTCATGTTGTGCTTACACTTCTGATACAGGAAAACTGTGAGCTAATAAGTGGGTATTATTTTAAGTCACTAAATTTGTGATAATTTGTTAGAACAGCAATGAAAACAAATATATCAGGTTTCTCCAGAAGAAAAATGATTAAGAGAAATGAAACAATTATTTCATAATCTATGTCAACCATAGAGCCTCATACATAATGACCACTGTAAATTGATAACAGGAATAAGAAAGATTTGATTTAAGGAAATTGAGAAAATATTATATGGACAATCTATGCTTACAGGGTTCACTAAATAATTCCATCAGTCTCTGTTTGAGATCTATCTTAGCCACAAACCTACCTACACCAATTTTCTAGAGAGCAACATGATGATAGAGCAGAAAGAATTCAAGATTTGGACTTGATATTGATCATAAAATCTAATCCAGGCTGTATCTAATCCAGTCATTAGCCAAGGAACCTTTGACATTTCATCACCACTGAACTTGAATTTCCACATCTTTAATATGGGTATATATCATACTGTGTCGGTTTAAGTGACATAATGTAAATTAAAGTTCTTTGAAAGTTGAAAATATATAAACTCTCGTCAGGTTGGCTACCTTATTCGCTGATTCTCAAAAACTGAATAAAATAATTGCTGGTGGTCAGATTAGTCTACACTGTTAATTTACTAAGACTGATTCATAATTACTCACTATAATGATTATCTCATTGTATATTCTCCTACTTTGAGGTTATAAATTTAGTATATTAGGAGGTAGTTTGTTATTTGTAGTTAATAAAGGTAAGAGGAATGGAGGAATGGAAGGATGAAGAATGACATTATGGTAATCCCAAAGTTTTCAGTCACTAGAAAGGATACTAAGTTAAGAAAGTAATTTTAAAAATTGCCCATGTTCCTTATAATGGGCTGAACTGTGTCCCCCCAAAATTCTTATGTTGAACTCCTAACTCCCAGTGCCTCAAGGTATGACCTATTTGGACAGAGGGGCACTGCACATGTAATTAGTTGAGTTCATACTAGAGAAGGATGGCCTCTAATACAAGAGGACTAATATCTTTTTAAAAGAGAAATGTGGACACAAACAGACAGACACACAAAGAGCACCATGTGAAGATTAAAGCTAAGATCAGGGTGTTGTCTCTACACACACAGGAACACCAAAGATTGGCAGCAAACCACCAGCAGTTAGGACGAAGTCCTGGAGATGATTTTTCCTCACAGCTCTCAGAGGGAACCAACCCTGCAGAAACCTTGATCTCGGACTTCTAACCTTCAGGTCTGGGCAACAAATATTACTGCTGTTTAAGTCACCCAGTTCATGATACTTTGTTATGGCAGCCTGAGTAAATGAATGCACTCCTCCACTCAAGAGAAGATACCCAAAGAACTACTGCAATTATAATTATCCAGCAAAGGGTATGAGCCACTTAAAAAGACTTTCAAATTGCTTAAGTCCATTTAATTCTTAAAAAAAAGAAAAAAAAGAAAAACAACCCTTGAACCATGAAGAAGGTGGGAATCATTACTGTATTTCACAAGAAACTAATGGATGTAAGATAATTTGAGAAGCTTGCTTAAATTCAGAGATGATGGAGGAAAAGCTTGAATCTGAAACTTTTAAGTTTGAATCCACACCTTTCTCTATGCCGTTTGGTCAATTTTTTTTTTTTTTTCTGAAGAAGAAATGGTTCTTGTATTGCAGCTGTTCTTTGCCCCAAGAGGAGCTTTAAGGTATTTTAAATTCCTAGCAAGGTCCTCTGAGAAATACTCAGAATCCAGGTACCCATTTGCCAGTGAACAAAATTGCTTCTGTAGGATTAAACTATTCAATTCTTGAGCTTTTGGTTAAAATTCACCTGACAATGCACTGTGGCGAACGAACAGCTACACTAGTGTGGTGAAAGTTTTAACCTCTACAAAGTATGCAGCCTATCTGAAGCGCACACTACTATCAACTATAGAACCAATAGATTTGGGATCCCTGAAGAAAACACCAAACTAGGTGTATCGTTCATTCTGAATAAGAATGAAATTCTATTTCTTGTTTGCTTCCCTCCCCTTGAATTACTCGAATTGTCTCCATCCCTCATCCCACTTGAGAAAACTAGGAAAAAAACAAAATATCAGAAACCTATTATTTAACAGAAAAAAAATGTTCTAAGTTGTGAAATAATTTACACATGAAAGCGCATTCAAGTGAAAACTATCTTTTGTTATCTTAACTTCTGGGGTGGTACTCCAAAATAGCCACTGTGCTACATTATCCACCAATATCTGAGAGATGTCTCAACAGCAGCAGGGAACAGTTTATCTATCTGACTCAGAGGAAATAAGGTGCACTAAAGTGGACGTTATACAAGAAGTCAGGAGACCCAATTTCTGTATCTCACTCCACTATTAACGGGCTCTATGACTTTGAGGAGCCTTTTGGGAACTATCTCCCCATTTGAGTAATGAGCTAATGATCTCCGAGGTCGATTTCTAATCTAAAATTATGAGATCCAAATAATGTAACTGACTCTCCAAAACCTATTAAGAAATAATTCTCAATTGTGATTTTGGCCAATTTGGAGAGTAAACTAACTCTAAATACAGGCAGATCAAAGCGGGAATAACGAGATCATTTTGATCACAACATTTGGTATACATCTTAAAGCTGGAAAGAGAAGCAAAAATTAAAGTGAAATGATTATTTTTCATGTGTTATGTTTTATGCTAGTTTCTCCATACACTAACCCCTATCCTTTAAAAATCCTATGAGAAAACTGTAAGAATGTGCCCCAAAAGGGGGTCATTTTAAACCAGGGGAGAAACAACGAGGGTGGTATTGTTAGAACCTGAAAATTGGAGCATGGGTTAGTGTTATTCCTGTTATGAACAGCATAATCCAAATTATGTCAAAGTAGTTATTTGAAAACTTGGAATAAAAGCCATTACAAAGTTAGTTTCTTTGCTTACAGGCACAAAATATCACCAAACCTTTCATTTAAAAAATGATAACAGGCATGATTTTTGTACCATCATTCAGATATAGTCAGGTAGAAAATAATATTTTATTAATATTTTGGCAATATTAAATTGTTGCTAAATCTACGATTTACAACCTCTTTGATTTACTGAACTAGCATTTAGAAGCTAAGCTCTATTACTTACTTCCCTACTTATCTCCAGAAACACAATCATGCATCAAGTGGCAGGGGAAGGTTTGATGGTAAGCACATGATTCCGAAGCCTTGTAATATACTTTAAGAGAAAGACAGATGGTATGCAAAAAATGGAGAAAACCTCAAAATAATACAGGAAGACGTTTCTGGTTTTGTTGCAGTAGAAATGTTTAAAATAAGAAAAGTATTAAAACAGAAAGACTCACATACTTAGAAAATAAACTTATGGTTACCCAAGGGGAAAGGTGAAGGGGAGGGATAAATTAGGAGGTTGGGATTAACATATACACACTACTCTATATAAAATAGATAACCAACAAGTACCTACTGTATAGCACAGGGAACTCTGTTCAATATGCTGTAATAACCTAAATGGGAAAAGAATTTGAAAAAGAATAGACACATGTATATGTATATGTATAAATGAATCGCTCTGCTATATACCTGAAACTAACACAACATTGTTAATCAACTATACTCCAATGTAAAATAATTTTTTTTAAAAAAGAACAGTATTATTTCATGGTGGTGTTTATCAGGAAGGTTCTATGAAGAAGATAGGTCTTGAAGGAGAAATGGTTTTACTTTACTTTCCAGGCAGAAAACCTGGAAATCCTAACAGGAGTGGCTTTCAACCTACAGAAGTTAGTTATATAAATACTTCCTTGAAAACCCAAACCCATAATTAGTCTCACTTTGACTGCCCACATTAAATTATACTACATCATGCACACAGCTACATTTCTCCTTGATGTATTTCATAACTAATAAAATCACTCATATCTATTGATTTTATCTGAAGAAAAATGGGAAAGTTACTCTTTACAAGATTTCCACCACAACATGATTATGTGGTGAGCTGGTAATGACAGAAACCATTTGATTTTTACTCTTCATTAAAAATAAATACACATTTAAATAAGATTCATGGTTACTCTACTTAGAATCCATATACCAGACCAAATCCATTACCACCCCAAACTAGAATTAATTGCAGGGACTTTTTGGAAAAGCAGAAGCCTTCCTGAAATACTAGGTGAATGCAGTAATAAATTTATTGAACACTTACTATATGTAAGGCAAAAATTAAGTATTTTATATGAATTCTCTCATTTGATCCTCTCAGTAATCTAATGAGTGAGGTGGTTTTAATATCTTCATTTACAAATAGGGAAAACAGAGGCTCAGAGAGTTTATGTAATACGCAAAGGCTAGAAAGCAGCATAACTTGTTTTCAAAAACAACTCTAGCCCACTTCAGTCTGAAATCACAGATGGATCCTAAGATATCCATCATGAAAAAAAATCCGCTACATGAACACAGTCTTGAAACTATGGTCACAGAAGCGACCATGGCTCAAACCTTACATGAGTTAAAAAAAAAAAAAAAAAAAGATTTAAAGAAAACACCAGACAGGGTGTTAGCAAGTGAGCAAGCTTAAAATGCTTATCCTGGCTTAACATGGTCAGCGAAGAGAAATCTAGGGACAAACCCTAGAGACTAACCCAGGGCAAGAACAATTCAGGAGAGAAAGTGATTGCAGATATGGAACAACAACAGAAGGGTCTCCAAGCAAAGTTTTACCTTTCTTCCCGCCTTCAACGGCTTCCTTAGTACAATGCCTGGGAAGAGCCACAGGATGCTCTCTGCATTTTGCTTTTTTTTTTCCAATATGCTGCCCTGTTCCTAAGTCCTTATTGATTTTTAATTTAGCATCTGCCACTGGGCAAATTTACAATTTGACATTCATCTAACAAACCAACTTCTGAAAAAGCCTGACTCCTACATTCTATAGTTTCATTGAAAATCCAAATACACAGTCCAAATCTCTGGCAATGGAAAGTAGGGAATCAAATCGGGTTAGCAAAACGGAATGGAGAATGAGCCCATCATCTCTGATCAAATTTCATTTCCAAGAGTTTCAGGGAACTCTCAAGTTTTGGTAATATGCTGCCCAAAAGTGATGGGCCAGAAACTGGATCTTGGAAATGCTTTGGTTATAAAGAGACTTGTTTTAATATTGAACCAAAGCATAGTCTGCTCAATACAGTCTTACTAAACCTGCCCGTAGTAAACCTACTTCTATACATTTTTTCCCCCGTAATGGCAATTTAACGGGTCAACATCACATACAGAAAATAAAGTCAGGAAAATATTACTTTTTTTAAATGGTAGCTGTTGGCTAGTAGTGGAAATGCGTCTAAATTACATACCATGAGTAGTACCTTATTATCAGTTAAACAATTTCATGTAATTTCATGAAATTAGGAGCATATTTGCTCCTAATTTTGCATCAACAATTTATTTAAAACATAAAATGAATTATTTCACCCTAAAGGAGAAACATTTTTTATTCTTGTTCTAATGCATCCTACAATTACGTGGCATCCCCTCTTTTCATTTAGGAAACTCTTTGGATATGTATGCTATTGTTCAAGAATACTTAAAATTATAGGAATTTTCATAATTTTTGATGCACTGTTATTTATCTTTGAAGTGCTACATGTCATACCCTGGTCTCTCTGGCCTAACCAGGAAAATCATCTCTATTTTTAATACTTTAATGTCATATAGGTTCATGCAAAATGTCAACTTGTCATTATGTTAAAAACTGGCTATACACAAGTAACAGCATAATCAAGGTGCTTTTAATTCCTAGGTCATTTTCACATTTAGCCATTTTTGTAGAATGAATTTACTCTCTATTTTCCTGCATCAAACTTAACCTCATAAAATTATTTTTTTAAACTGTAATCTGTTTTAATTTAAGTCAAATAGAACTAGCATCACTGCAGTTTACTCAAAGTAATAAAGCTACTAACTAGCTATTAATAATATGAAAGTTTGCACAGGTTTAGCAAAATAATTATTTCTAAAATAATATCTTATACTGGCTAAGCTAGAGACACATAACACATTTATTTTAGCGTAGCTAACCAAAACATATATTTCTACCTTATTAAAATTTATATTGATAAAACCACCAATTTACAATCATTGGCTACATCAGAGCTTTGGTGTAATTTCCTTCTTTAAATTGTAATGTTGAACAGTTGTGAAAATGTAACATCAGTTAGGACTGCTGTTGTCTGAATTTGATAGAGTCAGTTGTATGTATACTTGGAGAGCACACTTCTGAAATTGCTAAAAAAAAAAAACCCAAAAAAACCTGCATGTAAAATGAGACTAATGTTTGCAAAAAAAAAAAAGAACAGATTTTAAGCTCATTTATTTTTCTGTAGAAGTTTTAAAAATAAAACATTACATATTAAAGAGAGAACCAAAGAAGTCTGGGAGGCTTCATCAAGTATTAAAGCTAAGTATCCCAGCAAAAGAAACAAAAAGGATCATGCAGTCTTACTTCTTGCTTCTTTGAAGAGCTATAATTCATACATGAAAAACACTGTACTTACTAGGTCAGATGTCTGCTTTCAGCAAATACTGAACTTATCTTTAGCACAACTTCAATCTTTGGTGCATTATTTATTTCCTCCTTAACAGCAGCAGAGATGCAAGATGTTCTAAAGCTTTGCTTTCAGACAGTTTTCTTGAACCACACTCTTTCACATGTCCTGTTATTTGCTTCAGCATCTATGAAACAACTCCATCCTTCACGATAATCAAAACCCTTGAAGCAATCCACATCTGCTTCCTTATACTGAATTTCAAATCTACTTGCAAAGAAAAAAATCCTCCTCCTTGCTTCATGTTTTATTTCAGAAAGTTTGATGGGTTGAATAGTCCACCTCCCTTTAACATACCACAGAGCACTAAATGGTAAGAATCACATTACTGCAGCTCCTTAGATTATAACTGATAAGGTGAGCCTTTTACATTTATATTAGGTTCTGAGGAGCTGATGCCATACCGGTTCAATAATTAATAATTCATGGAGCCAAATTACAGCCTTAGAAGGAAACAGCCTCTTTGACTAGTTCTTTCATAATCCTCTGATTTATGTATGACAGCAGAGAAGAGTTCTAGGAGAGGTTAATAATAAAAAAAAAAAAAAATCCCAGACATAACACTTGAGTTTTTAAAATTAGTCCTGCCTTTGCACAAGCTGGGTTTGTTGTGGCATCATGGGAGTTCCACCTCTCTGACCACAGTCAATTCAAAGGGATAATCATATCATTTTAAATGACCATCTGGCTACTGAGGATGTCCAGGGAAAAGTAAGGGATGCAGGAAGTTGGGGGAGCAGTCAGTAAATTCAATTTGAGGGCACTTTGTACTGAAAAAGGGGAAGATTTCACCCGGTGTTCCTAAAAAGTAACCTTTGACAGGATTTCTCAGAACACATTTCAGGTTCAAAAGTACCCTCTTTCTCATTACCCATCACTCCTGAAAACAGATCAGTCAGGGACACAGTCACCATTCATATGCTATGTGTAACTGTGTTTTTTTGTGCTTATTCCCCTATGAATATTTGGCTATACACATTCATACAAGCCATTCCTTCAATGCCTGAGTGATCCATAATCTGTAAGGCTTAATGATTTTAAAGAATAGTTGTATCAAGGAGTAACTTACATATTCTAAACTGTACAGATCTGAAGTGTACAGTTCAACCCATAGTCCTATGAAGACACAGAATTTTCACCACTCCTGAAGCTCCCTTATATTTTTTCCCAGTCAACATCCTGCCCTCAAAGGAACTGACTTCTTTCACTAGAGACTACGTCACCTACTCTATTGTTCTACATAAATGAAAACTTACAGTATGTATTTCTTTCTGTCTGGTATCTTTCACTCATCAAGTTTTGAGATTCATTCATGTTGCTGCTTGTTTCTGCTGAATAGTAGTCCACTGTCTGAATATGCCACCATTTGCTTACCCCTTCCTTCTGTTGATAGACTGTTCCCAGTTTTTTGTGATTACAAATCAAGCTGCTATGAACATTCGGATACAAGGCTCTTTGTAGACATGTTTTCATTTCTCTTGGATAAATTTCTTTGCATATAAACATAATTGCTAGGTCACAGGGTATATTCATTTTAACTTTTTATGGAACTGTCTGAAGTGCCCAAAGTAACTGCATCATGTCACATTGCCACCTATCATGTAGGAAAGTGCTAGCTGCTTCTCACCCTCACCAATGTTTGTGGCTGTCAACTGCCTTCATTTTAGCCATTTAGTGAGTATTTAGTGGCCATATGGTCTCATTTCTCCAATGACTTATGATGTTGAACACTTTTTTCATGAGCTTATTGGTAATAGGTTCAGTCTTCACTAACTGTTAATAAAGTGGGTTTTGAGTTAGTGATAGACCCAGAAGAGATTTTCCACATAGGCCTAAGACTTAATTGTCTTTGAATCAGCGCATCTAATGAAACACTGTCTTTCCATTCAGCTAGGTGTAGCCCCTGCCCCTGTGAGCCGATACTGTTCCTATTAACACAGAAACCCTAAGCCCTACACCTATTCATTCCCTAGTTCTCCTTTTATTTTGATTTGATGATGCTACGTCTTTTGGTCATTTTTTCATTCTCAATATTTAAAAATAAGTTCCGTTGTTTATAAATTGACACTCTTTGCAAACTTCTGCCCATTAGCATACCTAAAAGTTTAGCGTCCACTGATGGATGTTGGACTAAGATAGACTGGTATTTGCACATCCATAGGTAACCCTGACCAAAACTCATGTCTTGATTCTTTCTTTTCTTACTTGTAAAATGAGAATAATAGCTTTCTCTTAGGGTTGTTATAAAGATTAAAATAGACAACTGGTACCTGACATAGCTGGACCCCTTGATAGCAGCAGAGGTAAGGAGGTGGTAGTAGTTATGACACCTGCTACCCAATCTGCAGGTGATCTCAATTCATACTGATAATTCTTTTGAGTGAACTAGTGGATTTATGGTGATTCTTTCCTGTATTTCACTTGATCTCTTCAGGCATATAATTTATCATCTGTAAGCTTCAGTGATGATGATGATAATACTTAACAATTATTTATAGTTTATAAAGATAATGGAAAAAAGAAGGTAACGTGATGCGAAATCTTCACTATTATTGCACTTGATATAGTGTCACAGAGTAAGTCAGATGCATGCACAAAAGTTTTGATTATTTAATTAAGTGCATATTTGCTGACAGAGTAAAGGTAACTATTTTTCTCTACCTACACAAGTATAGTAAAATAGACAAAAAGGAGTATAATCCATATAACTCTATGAAAAAAAATGTACCAAAAGGAATGGCTGATTTCTGTTTTTCATACACTATCACCAGGATGAAAGAGAGCCTCAAGAGTGTGTGGAAAAATGATGTATCTTACAGGTTCAGCTGTGCCCTGCACCCAACCCCACATACCAATTCATCTGCTTAAGTCCTAAGTCCCAGCATCTCAGAATGTGACCTTATTTGGACACAGAGTTGCTGCTGATGTAATTAGTTAAATTAAGATAATGTCATTAGTGTGGGCCTTAATCCAATATTACTGGTGTCCTTACAGAGGGGGAAATGTGGAGACAAACACACATGAAGAAAGTCAGTGTGACAATAAAGGCAGAGATTGCCAAAGCAAAAACTCCAAAGGTACAAGCCAACCACCAGAAGGTAGCAGAATGATATGGAAGAGGTTCACTCACAGCCCTCAGAAAGAACCAGCCCTGCCAAAACCTTGATCTAGGCTTTCTAGACCTGAGAAACATAAGACGATAAATTTCTGTGTTTTAAGCCGCCCAGTTTGCAGTACTTTGTTACAGCAGCCCTAGCAATGGGTAAGTCAAGAGTTGCAGAACGAAAGGCTATGGGAGAATCGATGTCATGTCTCCTAGGTCATGAAGACCTTGCGTTTATTTCTACTGTGAGGTTAACAGGCATAATTACTAGTAAAGCAACAGGAGATACTTAATGACTAGGATTTGTTGACATGAGGGTACAGAGTAGAGTTTCCAAAGGAGGTGTCGGAGGTAATAAAGGGGAAGGAGAAGGAGCTAAGTCATATCAAATCACCAAATCTCTATCAGGAGAGAGCTGGTTATGGACTTCCTGAAGAGGAATCTTCATACAGGGACAAAGTGACACTTGTTTTTATTTCTTTGATACTAACTTGTCCTTTGACAAGGTAGCCAAATGTATCTGGGAAGGCTGAGAAACAGACTTGTAGCATTTGATTTAACCTTCTGATCTGGGGTCATGGAGCAGCATTTTTCTTGGCTCGGCCTGACTAGCAGGGTGCAGTGTGGAAGATGTTCAGCTCTGCTCTGAGCTCCCTAAGAAGAGCCACAAAACTCTAACATCTTAACTGAAACAAGTTGAATAAAAACTCACTCCAACTACTTAATGCTGTTGTCCTAACTTGACCCACTGAACCAGCAGACTGAGAACACCTACGTAAGGGGCTTAACTCCACTTTTCCAAAACTGGTGGGTCATTCCAGTTTTACAATAAGCTCTCATGGGTCACAAACTCAATAAAAAAAAGCTAACCACTAAAGTTTTTATGATCATAAATGATCTTTGATTCTCAACTACTGGTTTATGGGAGAAGCAGTTCCAAGCCCAAAATCTGCATGACCCCAGCCTGGTCATCGGGTTGGGGTCATGCAGATGACCAGTATGTACAACGATGTGCATCCAGTTATCTTTCTCAATCTATGAAGGCATCACATGTAAACGTCCTTTGTGCTCCAGCCTTGATTCATGCATGATACTATCCAACAAAGTAAGGCTCAATTTTCTCTGATATACCTATTTTTGGAGGGGCCATGTTGGTAGAATTTTCAGGTGTAGAAAGAAACAGAGGTTAGAAAGCAGAGTTTGCCTTGGTTTTGCTTTCCTCTTGCTCTCTAACAGTGGCCAGTTACTTAACTGTATTCTTCACCGAACATTACAGCTTTTCCATTTTTCTTAGGATTTGTCATGGCTTCATCTACTGAACTTGATAATGACTCTCAGCCATGTAGGGCTGAGATAATGCAATTGTAAAAATGGTCATAAAAGGGCCTAGCATGGATTTAATCAGGAAACAAGGAGTCAGATGAGCTTAAAATAAGCATGCACTAAATGACTCTAACACACTCTTATGATGTACTCTGTTTCACTTATCTGCTTCAGTAATTTTGGATTGGATGCTTGTTATTATGTTCCAAGATATGGAAGGTATCCAACTCCATGAACAAAGGTACTCCCTGGATAGTAGCCATTTTGTCATGTTAGCCTGACACCCACAGGTTGTATGGCAGGGAAGGTCAATACTGAGGCCATTACAAACTAAACCTGGCTCCTGTATTACAGTCCAGCCATTCAGAATCTGTGAGGAACACCCGTAATTAGAATTTTAAGCCAGATATTAACCATTATGAACTCTCCTTTGCATCTTTTATTTTATAACCTAAAAAATGTACTTAAAGAACAAACTATCTTCTGGAAGAAGGAAATGCCTTTTCAGAGTCTGCACTATTTAAAAGGCATTCAAATAAAAGCTTGGGTTTAGCAACTCTGAGCAAAATTCCCCAGGGTAAGAAATAAATAAAACATCATTATTTAGAAATTAATGAGGCTTGATGAAGTCTCAGTTATGTGTCCAGCATTATTTTTTTGTAAAACTATTCTCAGTTTATAAATATTAATTTACACCAAAAAAGTAAGGTAGAAATAAAATCTCTGAATCCTATTTAGGTTATTCTTTAATCACTAACTGCGTGGAGTTAACCTGTTTGTTACTCTCAAAGTAGAACCCATAAACTCTTTAGCTGACCTACAAAGATCTCAATAGGATAAATACAAATCTTTGGTTTTCACATCAGTTTAATTTATAAACAATTAGAACATGTGTTTTTCTTAAGCATATTTAAGGTTTTAATTAGAGTGAATTAGTAATTGAAATTGTTTGTTTGTAGTTATTTTGTTCAACTTTGGATGCAGTTTTCTTGTTTTAATTTTGAGAATTTCAAACTTAAAGATTGTTTCAATAATAGTATAAAGAATTACTGTATGCTCAAATCCCCCAAGATTGGCCAAATCTTAATATTTTACCATATTTTCTCTATCATTTCTATGCTCTGTCTTTCTGTCTGTCACACTCTCTATAAACACACACACATACACACACGTTTTTTCTGAAACCACTGACAGTAAGTTGCAGACATAACAATTATTTAACTGTAAATAATTTAGTATATATTTCTTACAAGTAAGGACATTCTCTTATATAACCACAATAAAAGTATCAAAATCTGGAAATTAACAGTTATATAGTAGTATTACCTAACATAAATATCTTACTCAAATTTTTCTAATTGTACCCATAATACCTTTTAGAGCAAAAGCAAATCTCAGATCCTATACTCCACATGCTTGACAGGTCTCTCCCTCCCTCCCTCTCTCTCTCTCTCTCTCTCTCTCTCTCTCTCTCTCTCTCTCTGTTTGCTTATTTATTTATTTATGGCTGTGTTGGGTCTTCGTTGCTGTGTGCAGGCTTTCTCTGGTTGTGGCGAGCAGGGCCTACTCTTCGTTGCGGTGCCCAGGCTTATTGTAGTGGCTTCTCTTGTTGCAGAGCACAGGCTCTAGGTGTGCGTGCTTCAGTAGTGTGGCACAAGGGCTCAGTAGTTGTGGCTCGCGGGCTCTACAGCGCAGGATCAATAGTTGTGACTCAAGGGCTTAGTTGCTCTGCCGTATGTGGGATCATGCCAGACCAGTGCTCGAACCCGTGTCCCCTGCATTGGCAGGCAGATTCTTAACCACTGAGCCCCAGGGTAGTCCCTTGATGGGTCTCTTTAGTCTCAGTTAAAATGGAACAATTCCTCAATCTTACTTTGTTTTTCATGCCCTTGAAATTTTGAATGTCATGGACAATTATATAATGTGGTTTTGTCTGATGTTTCCTCATGATTAGATTCTTCGGTGAATTATTTTTTGTATTCTCCTCAGTGTAACGTGTTAAGAGGCACATGGTATTGATCTGTCTCATCACTGATCATGCTAACTCTGATCATGGGATTAAGATGGTGAAGGACAGATTTCTCCACTATAAAGTTTCTATTTTTCCCTTTCTAGGCAATAGCATATGTCAACAAAGAAAATGCATAAGGCCCATTCTCTCATGGAATGTACATTTTATCAAGGGATGTAGACTGTAACAAAATGAAAAGAAAGTAAGGGAGGGGGCTTCCCTGGTGGCGCAGTGGTTGAGTCCGCCTGCCGATGCAGGGGACACGGGCTTGCGCCCCGGTCCGGGAAGATTCCACATGCCGCGGAGCGGCTAGGCCCGTAAGCCATGGCCGCTGACCCTGTGCGTCCGGAGCCTGTGCTCCTCAATGGTAGAGGCCACAGCAGTGAGAGGTCCACGTACCGCAAAAAAAAAAGAAAGTAAGGGAGGGAGAAAGGAAAGAAAAGAGAAAGATAGTGAAGGAGGAGAGGAAGAAAGAACAAACAAGCAAGAGATAAATTCCAGGAGCAGTAAATGCTAGGTGAAAATTAGAATAAGGTTACGAGTTTTAGAATAGGGACAGTTAGAAGAGAGTTGATGCAAAGCCTCCCAGAGGAGGTAAACATTTCCTCAGTGAACAAAACAGTGAAGGGGCTCCAGCCATGTGACAATCTATCAAGGGGGAAGAGTACTCCTGACTGAAAACAGGAAATTCAACAGACAGAAATGAGGGGCAAGAGTTAAAATCAGATTGCTTAGGCAGATTTCCAATCATGCTGAGACTATGCAGGCGGTAGCATGGAGTTTGGATTTTATTCTGAGAGCAAGCCAAGGAGTGAAATAACGCATGTTTTCCTTGGATAATGAAGTGTAGAGAGTTGTAAGAGCAGAGGAAGAGAGGCCAGTATGGGCTCATCTGTTTGCAACACTGGGTCCCAAGCTTTTCATCCACTGACAGTGTTACTGCATTGGTTGCAAGAGAAAACAATTCTCATATACCTTCTTTCTATGCATTTTTGTATCCAGAAAATTCAATTATGAAAGACAGATTAACTATATGTATGTAGTGATTACGGTGTTAATAATACCTGGAAACTTTCGACTGAACATATCTACAACTCATCAGAAACATTTCCAGCATTTAACTCTCCATTTTAAGTACCTTTTGCAGACAGAAAAAAATTTTTAATGTTTTCCAAAAACATATATTATTTAACTTCTTATATTTAAAAATTTTCTCGACTAAATATGGAATGAAAGCCTTTGCCAAAATCCTAACAACCACACTTAATATTAAGTCATTACATGGAAACCAAAAATGATGGACCCTAACTATTGTTTTAACCATGTTTTCAGAAAAGCTGACGGTACTCTTCTAGAACCTCAGAGCTTGTGTGGAGCAGTGCAATTTTAAAATCAATTTGGTTCACACTTTGTTCTTGGGAAGACCAAGTCTTAGTTGCCAGTCTTCTGATGATACACATACTTCAGGTATAACGGGTGGAACATCACAAATAACTAATTCCATTAATGACGAATAATGGAAGTGTATCCCTTAAAACTAGCATGGCAAATCTTGCAGGAAGAACAGAAAAGCAAAACAAGAAAACCTCTGAAAACTGACTTTTTGGATAAGAGTTTGGAAATAAAAAGTGAAATTCATCCAGCTAGCTACCTTTAGGTTTATGATAATTAAATTCCTTATAATTTTTATAATTTTCAAATTTGTCCTTTAAATAGTCTTCCATGTATTAATCAAATAAAGTTCTTAGTCAATAATAAAACTACTTAAAATAGAAGAGGGTATCTTTATTATTTATTCATTTATTTATTTTGATATTGTAGTCAAAATAAAACACAGAAATTATATTTCCTTTGATAAAAAATAAATTCACAGGAGCATTGAAACTCTAAGCCAATTTTATTTTTAAATGTTTTCCTTTTTACTCTTAATAAATATTTGCCTTGAGAATAGTAGAAATAACCCACCAGATTAACATATATTAAAAGTGACTAACAAACCGTTTGTAAAGACATTACTTCCACTGTCTTGGTAGAACCACAATTCCTGGATTATCAATAGCATTTTTAAGAGACAAATAGCAAAAGAATGGACTGAGTCACAGCTAAGTAATTTTTATTATAATTATTCATATTTTTAAAATATTTAGTTAACCTAATGTTTATTTAACGTAAGGATAGGTTTTATGACTTTGAATAACTCAAGATGACATGTAAAATGAACATTTATTTTTTACCATAGCAGAATGTAATAACTGACATTAGAAGTCACTGCATAACATAACATTAGCAAGTTCAAAACTCTAAAAGATATCTCCTCCCTTGTATGTAGCTTCCTGAAATAAAGATGCAAAGCCAGGAGATGGAGAATAAAGCAAAAGCCAGATATTCATGGATTTGCTACATATATGACTTCTATAACTTTTATCCATCTCCTTTACCAACCACAGTAAATAGGTAATCTTTAAGTTAAACACTCAGTTGCAGCTATATCTTACCTCAATTCGTTGTGATAATTATCTCCTATGCTCAAAGTAATCTTTAAATTATCAATTTATCTTTATCCTATTCATATATTTTAGTTAGAACCCACCCCAAAGAAAAGATAAGCTCCCCTTTTGTATCTAAAGAGGAAAATATACCCTTAGCCATCAGTTTTTTAGCTAAAAGCTACAAACAGAAATATCTTTGCAACTTGCACATAACTCAGAAACTTTCTAGCTTCAAGCATGTGAAGCTAGAAAATTATTCCTCTTTACATAAAGTTTTCCAAAAATTATTGCCCCAAATGCAAACATCTTTTCCAACAAATATTTTAAATGCAACGTAAACATACTTTGCAAGCACTGATTTAAACTAATTTCCACAAACCACACTATTATATAGTATTCTGGGATATTGCTGGTGATGTAAGCTGGCCACAGATAGTCACAGCATTCTATACTGTCTTAAGTGGTTACAGTAAACTAGCCCCACAGAAAGACTATGAATTGTACATCTCAATGTTACAAACTTACCACCTTGCCAATCTGCTGCCACCACGCAAAGGTTGAGCAGGAGCAATGTAATTTGGGGGAAAATAAGGGAAATAATCCAGTCATAAAGAAAGCAGAAACTTAATTATATAAACATTTGTTCTTCCCTTCCAGGGACCGTGCTAGGCAATGAGATATGAAGATGAATAGTACATAGGCCCTTCCCTGAGGAATTCATGGTCATATAATGATACATATATATGAACAAATGCATTGTGACAGGCCAATTAATAAACAACATGCGCAAAGTATAGTAACACATAATTACTGTAATATGGAGGTGAGGTGATTACCTCTCTTTTGAGTATAAAAGAAGGTTTTTCAGAAGTGGTAGCTGAGCACACATGCATTTATTCATCCACTTATCAAATACTGATGAAGCATTATTATGCGTTAAATTGGGTTCCCCAAAACAGATGTTCATGTCTGCTACCTGTGACTGTGACCAATTTAGAAATAAGTCTTCACAGGCATAATCAAGTTAAGATGAGGTCATTAGGGTGAGCCATAATCTACTATAAGCAGTGCCCTCATAAAAGAAGGAAAATTAGGACATACATACAGACACAGAGGCAATATGTTCTACTGAAGGCAGAGGCAGAGACTCGAATTCTGCTCTCACAAGCCACAGAATGGCTGGGGTTACCACAAACTAGAAGAGGAATGGAAGGGTCACCTCCTAAAAGTTTCAGAGCAACCTGGTCCTGTCAACACCTTGATTTTTTTTTTTTTTTATACAGCAGGTTCTTATTAGTAATCTATTTTATACACATCAGTGTATATATGTCAATCCCAATCGCCCAGTTCATCTCACCACCCCCGCTCCCCCACTTTTCTCCCTTGGTGTCCATACATTTGTCCTCTACATCTGTGTCTCTACTTCTGCCTTGCAAACTGGTTCATCTGTACCATTTTTTCTAGATTCCACATATATGTGTTAATATACAATATTAGTTTTTCTCTTTCTGACTTACTTCACTCTGTACGAGAGTCTCTAGATCCATCCACGTCTCTACAAATGACCCAATTTTGTTCCTTTTTATGGCTGAGTAATATTCCATTGTATATACGTACCATATCTGCTTTCTCCATTCCTTTGTCCATGGGCATTTAGGTTGTTTCCATGACCTGGCTATTGTAAATAGTGCTGCAATGAACATTGGGGTGCATATGTCTTTTTGAATTATGGTTTTCTCTGAGTATATACCCAGTAATGGGACTGCTGGGTCGTACGGTAATTCTATTTTTAGGTTTTTAAGGAATCTCCATGCTATTCTCCATAGTGACTGTATCAATTTACATTCCCACCAACAGTGCAAGAGGGTTCCCTTTTCTCCACACCCTCTCCAGCATTTGTTGTTTGTAGATTTTCTGATGATGCCCATTCTAACTGATGTGAGGTGATACCTCATTGTAGTTTTGATCTGCACTTCTCTAATAATTACAGATGTTGAACAGCTTTTCATGTGCCTCTTGGATATCTGTACATTTTCCTTGGATAAATGTCTATTTAGGTCTTCTGCCCATTTTTGGATTGGGTTGTTTCTTTAATATTGAGCTACCTGAGCTGTTTATACATTTTGGAGATAACTCCTTTGTCCGTTGATTCGTTTGCAAATATTTTCTCCCATTCTGAGGGTTGTCTTTTCATCTTGTTTGTGGTTTCCTTTGCTTTGCAAAATCTTTTAAGCTTCATTAGGTCCATTTGTTTATTTTTTCTTTTTATTTCCATTACTCTGGGAGGTGGTCAGAAAAGGTCTTGTTGTGATTTATGTCAAAGAGTGTTCTTCCTATGTTTTCCTCTAAGAGTTTTATAGTCTCTGGTCTGACATTTAGGTCTTTAATCATTTTGAGTTTATTTTTGTGTATGGTGTTAGGGAGTGTTCTAATTTCATTCTTTTACATGTAGCTGCCCAGTTTTCCCAGCACCACTTATTGAAGAGACTGTCTTTTCTCCATTGTATATCCTTGCCTTCTTTGTCATAGATTAGTTAACCATAGGTGCACAGGTTTATCATTGGGCTTTCTACCCTGTTCCATTGATCTATGTTTCTATTTTTGTGCCAGTACCATATTGCCTTGATTACTGTAACTTTGCAGTATAGTCTGAAGTCAGGGAGTCTGATTCCTCCAGCTCCGTTTTTTTCCCTCAAGATTGCTTTGGCTATTCAGGGTCTTTTGTGTCTGCATACATATTTTAAGATTCTTTGCTCTAGTTCTGTAAAACATGCCATTGGTAATTTGATAGGGATTGCACTGAATCTGTAGATTGCTTTGGGTAGTATAGTCATTTACACAATGTTGACTTTTCCCATCCAAGAACATAGTTGATCTCTCCATCGGTTTGTGTCATCTGATTTCTTTCATCAGTGTCTTATAGTTTTCTGCATACAGGTTATTTATCTCCTTAGGTAGGTTTATTCCTAAGTATTTTATTCTTTTTTTGCAATGGTGAATGGGATTGTTTCCTTAATTTGTCTTTCTGATCTTTCGTTGTTAGTGTATAGGAATGCAAGAGATTTCTGTGCATTGATTATGTACCTTGCAACCTTACCAAATTCACTGATTAGCTCTAGTAGCTTTCTGGTGGCATCTTCAGGATTATCTGTGTATATTATCATGTCATCTGCAAACAGTGACAGTTTTACTTCTTCTTTCCAATTTGTGTTCCTTTTATTTCTTTTGCTTCTCTGACTGCCATGGCTAGGACTTTCAAAACTATGTTGAATAACAGTGGCGAGAGTGGACAGCTTTGCCTTGTTCCTGATCTTAGAGGAAATGCTTTCAGTTTTTCACCATTGAGAACAATGTTTGCTGTGGGTTTGTCATATATGGCCTATATTATATTGAGGTAGGTTCTCTCTATGCCCACTTTCTGGGCAGTTTTTATCATAAATGGGTGTTGTATTTGGTCAAAAGCTTTTTCTGCATCTATTGAGATGATCATATGCTTTTTATTCTTCAATTTGTTAATATGGTGTATCACACTGATTGATTTGCATGTATTGAAGAATCCTTGCATCCCTGGGATAAATTCCACTTTATCATGGTGTATGATCCTTTTAATGTGTTATTGGATTCTGTTTGCTAATATTTTGCTGCAGATTTTTGCATCTATATTCATCAGTGATATTGGTGTGTAATTTTATTTTTTTGTAGTATCTTTGTCTAGTTTTGGTATCACGGTGATGGTGGCACTTTAGAATGAGTTTGGGAGTGGTCCTTCCTCTGCAATTTTTTGGAAGACTTTGAGAAGGATGGCTGTTAGCTCTTCTCTAAATGTTTGATAGAATTCATCTGTGAAGCCATCTGGTCCTGGACTTTTGTTTGCTGGAAGATTTTTAATCACAATTTCAATTTCGTCACTTGTGAGTGGTCTGTTCATATTTTCTATTTCTCCCTGGTTCAGTCTTGGAAGGTTATACATTTCTGAGAATTTGTCCACTTCTTCCAGGTTGTCCATTTTATTGGCATAGAGTTGCTTGTAGTAATCTCTTATGATGCTTTGTATTTCTGTGGTATCCATTTTAATTTCTCCTTTTTCATTTCCAATTTTATTGATTTGAGTCCTCTCCGTCCTTTTCTTGATGAGTCTGGCTAAAGGTTTATCAATTTTGTTTATCTTCTCAAAGAACCAGCTTTTAGTTTTCTTGATCTTTGCTATTGTTTTCTTTGTTTCTATTTCATTTATTTCTGCTCTGATATTTATGATTTCTTTCCTTCTACTTACATTGGGTTTTGTTTGTTTTTCTTTCTCTAGTTCCTTTCGGTGTAAGGTTAGATTGCTTATTTGAGATTATTCTTGTTTCTTGAGGTAGGATTGTTTTGCTATAAACTTCTCTCTTAGAACTGCTTTTGCTGCATCCCCTAGGTTTTGGATCATCATGATTTTCTTGTCATTTGTCAATAGGTATTTTTTAATTTCCTCTTTGATTTCTTCAGTGATCTCTTGGTTATTTAGTAACATATTATTTAGCCTCCGTGTGTTTGTGTTTTTTATGATTTTTTCCCTGTAATTGTTTTCTAATTTCATAGCATCATGCTTGGAAAAGATGCTTGATATGATTTCAATTTTCTTAAATTTACTGAGGCTTGATCTGACCCAAGATGTGATCTATCCTGGAGAATGTTCTGTGTGCACTTGTGGAGATGTGATCTATCCTGGAGAATGTTCTGTGTGCACTTGTGGAGAAAGTGTAATCTGCTGTTTTCAGATGGAACGTCCTATAAAGATCAATTAAATCTATCTGGTCTGTTTTTTCCTTTAAAGTTTGTGCTTCCTTATTAATTTTATGTGTGGATGATCTGTCCACTGGTGTAAGTGAGGTGTTAAAGTCCCCCACTATTATTTGTTACTGTAGACTTCCTCTTTTATTGCTCTTAGCATTTGCCTTATATATTGAGGTGCTCCTATATTGGGTGCATATATATTTATAATTGTTATATCTTCTTCTTGGATTGATCCCTTGATCATTATGTAGTGTCCTCCCTTGTCTCTTGTCACATTCATTTCAAAGTCTATTTTATCTGATATGAGTATTGCTACTCCAGCTTTCTTTTGATTTCCATTTGCATGGAATATCTTTTTCTATCCCCTCACTTTCAGTCTGTATGTGTCCCCAGGTCTGAAGTGGGTCTCCTGTAGACAGCATATATATGGGTCTTGTTTTTATATCCAATCAGAGAGCCTGTGTCTTTTGGTTGGAGCAATTAATCCATTCATAATTAAGGTTTATTGATATGTATGGTCCTATTAGCATTTTCTTAATTGTTTTGTGGTTGTTCCTGTAGGTTCTTTTCTTCTCTTGTGTTTCCCACTTAGAGAAGTTCCTTTAGCATTTGCTGTAGAGCTTGTTTGGTGGTGCTAAATTCTCTTAGCTTTTGTTTGCCTGTAAAGCTTTTGATTTCTCCATCACATCTGCATGAGATCCTTGCTGGGTAGAGTAATCTTGGTTGTAGGTTCTTCCCCTTAATTACTTTAAATCTATCGTGCCACTCCCTTCTGGCTTGTAGAGTTTCTGCTAAGAAATCAGCTGTTAACCTTATGGGAGTCCCCTTGTATGCTATTTGTTGTTTTTCCCTTGTTGCTTTTAATAATTTTTCTTTGTCTTTAATTTTTGTCAATTTGATTACTATGTGTCTCAGCGTGTTTTTCCTTGGGTTTATCCTGCCTGGGACTCTCTGTGCTTCCTGGACTTGCGTGGCTATTTCCTTTCCCCTGTTAGGGAAGTTTTCAACTGTAGCCTCTTCAAATATATTCTCCAGTCCTTTTTCTCTCTTCTCTTTCTGGGGCCCTTATAATGCAAATGTTGGTGTGTTTAATGTTGTCCCAGAGGTCTCTTAGGCTGTCTTCATTTCTTTTCATTCTTTTGTCTTTATTCTGTTCTGTGGCAGTGAGTTCCACCATTTTGTCTTCCAGGTCACTTATCCATTCTTTTGCCTCAGTTATTCTGCTATTGAGTCCTTCTAGTGTATTTTTCATTTCAGTTATTACATTGTCCATCTCTGTTTGTTTTTTCTTTAATTCTCCCAGGTGTTTGTTCTTTAATTCTTCTAGATCTTTGTTAAACATTTCTTGCATCTTTTCAATCTTTGTCTCCATTCTTCTTCCGAGGTCCTGGATCATCTTCACTGTCATTATTCTGAATTATTTTCCTGGAACGTTGCCTGTCTCCACTTCCTTTAGTTGTTTCTCTGGGGTTTTGTCTTCTTCCTTCATCTGGTACATAGTCCTCTGCCTTTTCACTTTGTCTGTCTGTGCATGTGGTTTTCGTTCCACAGGCTATAGGATTGTAGTTCTTCTTGCTTCTGCTTTGTGTCCTCTGGTGGATGAGGCTATCTAAGAGGTTTGTGCAGCTTCCTGATGGGAGGGACTGGTGGTGGGTAGAGCTGGGTGTTGCTCTGGTGGGCAGAGCTCAGTAAAACTTTAATCCACTTGTCTGCCAATGGGTGGGACTGAGTTCCCTCTCTGTTGGTTGTCTGGCCTAAGGTGACCCAGCAGGCTCTTTGGTGGGGCTAATGGTGGACTCTGGGAAGGCTCACGCCAAGGAGTACTTCCCAGAACTTCTGCTTCCAGTGTCCTTGTCCCCACGGTGAGCTACAGCCACCCCCAGCCTCTGCAGGAGACCCTCCAACGTTAGCAGGAAGGTCTGCTTCAGTCTCCTATGGGGTCACTAGTCCTTTTCCCGGGTCCTGATGTGCACACTACTTTGTGTGTGCCCTCCAAGAGTGGAGTCTCTGTTTCCCCAGTCCGGTCGAAGTCCTGCAACCAAATCCTGCTCTCCCTCAAAGTCTGATTCTCTAGGAATTCCTCCTCCCGTTGCCGGACCCCCAGGTTGGGAAGCCTGACCTGGGGCTCAGAATCTTCACTTCAGTGGGTGGACTTCTGTGGTATAACTGTTCTCCAGTTTCTGAGTCACCCACACAGCAGTTATGGGATTTTATTTTATTGTGATTTCACCCCTCCAACCGTCTCACTGCAGCTTCTCCTTTGTCTTTGGACGTGGGGTATCTTTTTGGTGAGTTCCAGTGTCTTCCTGTCGATGACTGTTTAGCACTTAGTTGTGATTCCGGTGCTCTCGCAAGAGGGAGTGAGTACACGTTCTTCTACTCCGCCATCTTGATCCAATCTCCAACACCCTGATTTTGGAATTCTAGCCTCCCAACTGTGAGAGAATAGATTTCTGTTGTTTAAGCACTCAGTGTGTGGCACTATGTTACAAAAGCCCTAGGAAACTAATACAAGCATCTACTATGGACAACACATGAAGAGTATCACTCAGGAAATAGTAGTGAAAAGAACAAAGACTCAAGATGCTAATAGGTTGTCCTGGGCAATAATATAAACAAAACACAAGTTATGAACAGGTGTTGTTTACTGGGAGAGTTGGACGTGATTTGATATTACTGTAGAAAAAAGTGGGATGATGAGGCTGGAGAGGAAGACAGGCCCAGATCCTAAAAACTTTTCTTCGTATTTGTGAAGAGTGTGGGTTTAATCCTGTTAATAACAGTATGATTTATGGTTGAAGTTAGGGAAATAGTGATATGCTTATACTTTCAGCAGGTCACTCTGCTAGCAAGATAATCAATTTGATCTGGGCAGTAGCAGAAGGAGAAAGACCAGTTTGGAAGCTAAAGTTATAGGACAAGCAAGAGATAAAATGAGGATCTGAGTGATGGTGGTGGTCGCAGCAAGGACTTTCAAGTCAAATTGATTTCAAACTTAGGGCTACAGAGAAGAGGCTATGGGTAACCAATTTTCTTTATTAATTTTTAGACTATTGTTTAAGGCAATGGTGCTAGTAAAAGACAACAACAACAAAACCCCTCAAAAATAGATTAAATAAGTAAAATTTAGTCCTTCCATTTAGAAATGAATAATGTAGAGATGACACCGACACACATGTACCCAAACATGCTGGCTCGCTCCTAGTGTGGGAGCCAGAGAGAAATCTAGATGAGAGAGCTGCCTGAAATGCTGGGCTAAAAACCAGGCAGATGTGAGCATCCTATTTGAGTCTCAAAGCAGAAAAAGAGACTTCACAAAGGGACTGCCCCTAAATCCTGATTTATCTGGGCATTTGTAGTTTACTTTGACTTAGGGTTTGTTTTCTGACAAAGTTACTATTTCCCAATATGTTTTTTAAAACCATTAAAATAAGCATAATAAATATATCTCTCCTTGGCATTTTCTGACATTAAATCTAAACTGTAAGAAAATTTCCCTGCTTTTTTCTCCCAATGTAATCTAGCAGATGGATTTATGTGGACATGACTCTGGAAAAGGCAAGAAAAGAACTTAGATGGAAACATACCTCCACTGGACTAGAGCAACTGAACTCAGGGTTCACAGTACTTACCCTCCACTTGGTCAGAATGATGAACTTACATAACAGTCAGTCAGTACACCGAGGCTGAGGTGTCTGTTTAGGCTTGTCTGGTTCAATAATGATGCTAACAATAATAATAGTGGCTAATGTTTATTGAGCCCTTATCATGTGCCAGGCTCCATACTATAAACTCACTGCATTATCTTATTTGATCTACCCAGCAAACCAATAAAGTAGGCCATAATCTTATTCTCATTCTATTGATAGGGAAACCATACCTCAGGAAAGATAAATAACTTTTCCAAGTGGTGAACTAAGGATTTGAATGTACTTTTAATCATTAGGTTATTACAGTCAATCATAGGTACCAAATGTCTATAACACATTTGTGTATGTGTATGTGTGTGTGTGTGTGTCTCTGTGTGTGTGGACAGAGAGATAAAAGAGAGGGAGGGGGGAGGGAGTGGGAGGAAGAGAGACAGAGAAAGAGAGAGAGAGAGAGAGAGAGAGAGAGAGAGAGAGAGAGAGAGAGAGAGACGAGGAGAGGGAGGAAGGAGAGAGGAGAGAGAAAATAAAATAAGTTTACGGGCTCTTGACAAGATTTTGCAGGATCAAAATTCAAATCCAAGTCCATCTCTGTTGTGTTACCTGGGACAATTTTCCTCATCCCTATAGACCTCAGAATGTAAAATGGGGAAAATAAATAGTAGGTACTTTGAAGGGTGATGGGAGGATTAAGAGTTACTATATGAAACCATGCATAGAAAGCAGGTAGAAAGTACTATGTAGCTAGTGTTATCATTTTCATCAATATCATCATCATCATCATAAGCAGTTACTCGTTACTGCAGGTATTTAAAAAGAAGTGGGACAAACACACAGCAGGGGTATTATAAAACGGATTCACAGGCTGAATAGGTAATTGGGTAAGATAATCATTATCCTGCGAGTTAGGATCTGTGATCATATAAGTCTGGGAAATGCTACATGATACATTCCCTTCCTGCAATTTCAAAAGTAATGTCAGGTTTATCAAGAGTTTCAAAGGTCAATGAAGCTGTTTCCCTTGCTTTTAACTCAGAATTTCTGAGCTCTGTCAGACTGTATGACCCTTCATTGACTTTACACTTGAGTAGAACTCACAACGTTGGTGTTACTTTACACATATTATATAAAGTGCCTAATCTGGAGCCAAAGAGAAGTGTTCTTTATTTTTGGTTCTAACTCATCAGTAATTCAAAATCAAATAACCGTCACTTAAAAGAGCAGAACTGAGGTGCAAAATAAGCCTTTTAGAGAACAGGGAGCATTTCTTAGACAGTGTTCCTGTTATACTGGTTATGGTTTAGATGGAAGAATATCTGGGGTAAGAAACCTAAACATAACACAAAAAGTGTGACAAAAGAAAGTTAAGCCACTGTCAATAAAGTATATACTGGGCTTTTAAAGTAAAGTTGTACAGTGATCCAGGTTTAACATACCTTTAGCTGAAATCGCAGAGTCATATATGTACCATCTTCAAATCAAAATTATTATGTGTGTGAAACTCGCTTTGCTCCCTTGTGTGCACTGTCTTTGCCACAAGATTCAAAAAGAACAATATGCTTTCTTGACAGTTTGAAATTATACCTTGTAAATGTTACACAGCTACCTTGCTAGGAAAATTTCAAACTACTGGCAAAAAATAAAAATCATACTATATCATGTTTTCTAAATATTTCCTATGAGCTAAATATGTTTTCCAAATATGCCATATTTTACAAGAAGTGGATCACTTCTTGAGTTATATAATCAAAATATTACTATAGTTAAGCCTTTGTTAAAGAATGGAGACAGTCTACAAATCATTTACAAGTACTGATTTTAACTTCGATATAACAAATCTCAAATTCTTTAAATTTCCAACCTAACCTACAGACCTTGAAGGAAATGACTGTTATGTGTTATGTACCAGATACTCTCCTAAGCACTTTAACACGTTTTTGTCATGTAATTCCCACATGATCCATATAGTTTCACATTATACAAGAGAACAGTATAGCTCAAAACATTTACATTGTTCTCCAGGTTCTCCCAACTAGTGGGTGGGATCTACTGAAGAGACCTAAATGAAAAGGGTCAGCCAGATCTTCTAAGTCTAACCAAGAAACATACTATACTAAAGCAAATATCGAGCACCCTCTCTCCCTGGAAAGGAAAAAGAAGGCCAAGGTTTAAAAATTCTGACATAATTGGTACTTGGGACACCAGACCACAACAGCATTGAACTGAGAAGACAGACAACACATACAAAACACATGGGAGCAGGTCAATTATAAATCACTGATCCAGAATCACAGAATTGCTGGTAGTCTTTGAAGCTACAAACAAATGTCTATTTAATCTGCCTTTCTGTCTTTTAGGTTTCCCATTTTGCAGATGGGGCTACTAAACTCTAGAGAGTTATTTATTTAGTCTAACGTCAAATAAGATAAAAAGAGAGAAAAAAAACAAACAACATAAAGCATGCATGATCAGCACGTGAAATCAGGGTATGCTTAATTTAGTAATAGTCAGTACAGTATATGAATCAGGTAAATTGGCCATTCTGCTAGATGTCCACAGGAGTAAACTGAGAATATTTACTTAGCCCACACAGGTGATGCTCAAATAAACTAATTAAAGTTTTCAAACTGTTCTGCAAATATAGGATGCTCCAAGAGTGGTAAGCATCTTTACTATTCAAATTAATGCCAAATCTCCCCTGTTCCACAAAGCTATATAAATGTAAAATAGACTCGTTTCATTTTCTTCATCTATTTCCTGCCTCCAATCTTCAACATCTGATCTTAGGGCTCTTTAATATTTTATCGAAATGCCTTAAAGAATCAAAAGAGAAAAAAACAGATCCCTGAAAGTGAGAAACACCAAAGCAACCCCCAATGTCATCACCAAGGCTGAGATATATAGGCAATATCCAAACTTCACATAAAAAAATGAAAGGGTGCTTTGGAAAAATTTCACCCTATCTTCCCTAACTTCTATAAAAACACAATGGACTGAGGAAAGGGAATGACTTTGTTTTTTTAACTTGATCAACACTTCTTTGAGAGCTTATGTTATAAGAAGGATAATATTAAATTCTCACCAAACCCTATGAAGCTGATACTCTTATAATCCACAATTTTTTAAGCTAACGAAGAAACCGTACCTCAGAGAAGTTACACATTGTTCCCAGGGTCATGTGGCTAAATCAAGTGGTAACAACAGATTCAAATCCCAGCAGTCTGATTTCAAAGGTCAGATTTTAACAATAAATAAATGCTCCCTTCCCAGTGTTTTCTTTTATAAACATCTACTTCATGCCCTTAACCAACAATTTATACCAACATAGCAATTAGGTAACAAAACTAAAAGAGGCCTGTGACAATCTTGCTACAAGGTCCTCCTTTTTTAGATAAGGATACTGAGGTCAACCACATTAATAAAATTAGGTACTATCAGAAGTTAGTAGCAAGAGTGGCAACAGAACCCAGAACTTGTAACCTTACTATTTTCCCCTCTACAATAGGCAGAGCTGCAGGTTTCTTGAAGAATTTTACCCACAATGATAACCATTTGGAGAGAAGGAAGGGAGGGAGGGAGGGAGGGAAGAAACGACAGAGGGGAGGGAAGGAAGGAATGAAGGAAGGAAGGAAGGAAGGAAGGAAGGAAGGAAGGAAGGAGGGAGGGAGGGAGGGAGGGAGGGAAGGAGGGAAGGAAGGAAGGAAGGAAGGAAGGAAGGAAGGAAGGAAGGAAGGAGAAAGGGAAGTAAAAGAAAAAAAAAAGGGCTATATGGTCTGATTGTTAGAAAAAGCCTGACTCCTTTATGGTGCTTTGGCTAGTATTCCATGATCCCATTTGAATGATCAAATATCATACCCCTACTGTATAAGAAAATATGCTTGGCAATGGATGGGAAGTACAAGAAGCACAAGTGATTCATCTGCCCTCATTTAACCTACATGACAATGGAAAGAAAAACTGTTAATGTATGGAGAGTAATGGAGATTGAATAAAGTGCCTTAGAGTGAAAATTTTATGGAACTGTAGTGTAACATTTCCATTCCTCTAGTATCAATAATAAAAGGGCAGCACTCTTATGGAACACTAATAAAAATAATGCAGATTTTCCTCTTACTAAGGTGAATACAAAGGGCAGGAAAAGAAACATTAATGCCGTTACCAAAATTATTTGTAATCTTTCCCTTCTCAAAAAGAAAAAGAAGCTGAGCCTGACCTCTCAAGTTTCCACATGCTTTATCTGAATTTTCAGCCTTATATCTCTTATACAAGACATAAATCAAATTAGCCGTTTTCTCTGATGCACTGTGAGAAGGCCAATGGGCAGATGAACTACTAATACAGTCCCTAGCCCAATGCCTAGCAAACAGGTTGCTCCCAAAACATACTGAATGAAAGAATAAATGAGGGAGTGTAGTAAAGACTGCTGTCTGTCTACCAAGATCCATTTACCTCTTTTTCCAGGATACTATTCTAGATGCTGTTTCCCAGCTTCCCATACATAGCCAAAGAAGGCCATGTGACTGACCTTCAACCAAGGTGAATGAATGGAATTAAGGGCCTGTCCTATGAAGCCTCTCAGTAGCTGCTCCAAGTTCTTTTCTTCATCCTGCTGACTGGAAACGTGAAGCCCAGAACCATCCTGAAGGCACATGCTGAAGAGGCAGAACCCTCATCTGCCTGGATCCCTGAACAACTACGTAGGTAAGATGACACCAACCTCCCCAGCTCCTGGACATGGAACCACCCTAGGTTTTTGAACTTGAGAACTAATATTCCATTTTATTAACTCAATGAAATTTGGGTCCATTTGTTGCATCTCTTTCTCCTACCTAAATTAATGCAATTGGTAATCACAGAACTCAAGCCCGAAATCACATTTTGGCATCTAGGTTTTACACAATATATATATTCCAAATAATGAAAGAGCTTGCAACTGCTCCCTTTCATGCACACGACACACAAACAGCTGGTGGGAGCTCAACCTATTACTAACACTTTCCTTTAGAAAAAGAAAGCTTTGCATTGACATTTTGTTTGTTTATTAAAAATATTTTATGCCCACATATATATTATAAATATTCTGGGCAGCTTCAGTTTTACTGTCTTCTTAGCTATAATGGAGCTCTTTTTCCAAAAAAAAAAAAAACTCAAATATAAAATTAGTGTGTTAGTGTACACAGACAGTGAAAGCTGCCTGTCCTTTCCCGTGAAGGTGTCACGTCTACAGAGAGGAAAGCTTTACTAGTGCCCAGGGACAACACAACTCTCGGTGACTTAACGATCTGTGTGTGGGTGAAGGAGACAGAGAGGAAGATTGTGCCTTGCAGGTACAACCCATCATTCTATTAATACTCTGTATAATGAAGCACAATTCAAGGTGGCATCTATATTAAAGACAGTGTGCTACGCATGCTATTTGCATCCTATCCCAGAGTGGAGCTCTCAGAAACACTAATAACACCTTAATGTTAAAAAAAAAAAAAAAGACTGAATATTGTACCTGGAAACTGATATAAGAAGAGCTCTAGGTCATTTTCTTTTTGTGTTAATACAGCTGGTGCCTTAAAACCATCTCAGACCTGTACACTGTTGATAATGAGTCAACACGTGGTCAGCAGACAAGCAAGGTGAGAGCAGAAAGCAGACTCCAAAAGTTGGAATATTATAGCATATTAAATGTTAGGCATATAATTTTTACATATGAATCCCTCCTTCCATAAAACTATAGAGAAATTAAGAAAATGTGAAAATTGAGAAATAAGAATTCTTGAGGTAAAAAGACCTAAAAAACAGTGACAACTCTCTGGACTGTGCTTAAAAACACCTTTATCTCAGAGACTGCTTGCTGATACACAAGTACCTACGCTTCAAAGCCCAATTCAAACATCACCATCTCTTTGAAGCCTTTCCTGACTTGCTCCTATCTTCCCCTGTCCAAAAAAGAAAGGTAATCTGCCTTTCGTGTGCTCCCAATATTCCTGGTTCTCCTCATAAGATAAATCATCAGTCACATCGTCACCACTAATACACACTGGGCAATTACTAGGAACATACAAACAGGCAAATGTTCTGGTTTGGATTAGAGAATATATAATAAGAACTATTGTTTCAATTAAATAGTCCAATAGGAACAGTTAGAAGAATAGTGTGAAACAGAGTATCAGTTTCTATCTGATGCATGGATTACTGATAACTTCAAATTTAGAGTGGAGGCCCTAAAGAAGTCCTTGGACTACATGCCTTTATTCAACTACTAACACTCTACTGTCACCCGGGAACAGAACAGTAGGTAGTTATCTCACATTTCCTTAGCTTTCGTGAGTTGTAGAACACAGCTTTCCTGGAAGGTGGGACACCCTTCTATGCTTCAATAAATAGCAAAGTAAGAAGAAAAAGGAAAATAAACCGAATATTAAGCTGCAAGTGAACAAGTGAGGTTTTGTAGAACCATCTGTGTTTTTTTTTTGTTTTTTGTTTTTTTCCAATTGATGTATGTCAGGCTGGTATAAAAGGGGCAAGTTGAACATCTGGACCGAAACCAAGGCGTTTAACATTTCCAAGCAATTCACAGGCATGGATGATTTATGATGCTATTCTGAGATTTTTATCATGTATCCTCTCTACTTTATGAAACGTGGACAGGCACATAAACCTGGTGACACTTCATGACATAAAAACAGTGACTGAAGACTGACAAAGAAGAAAGAAAAAAAGAATCATTTTCGTTTGGAGGCGTTCCAAACAGAGCAGGTCCCTGGGAAGATGAGTTGAATTCTGTTCCAGCCAGAGCACCTTTCAGCACTGGACAGAAGCTTTGTGTTTAAGCAATCATGGGCTTCCTCTATCTCTAGCAAAAGAGGAAAAGCATCTGTGACTTAACTGATGTACTTGTGTGGCCTTTTTCACTAGAGAAGCTGAGCAGTCATATTACTGAGTACTGAAAAGCCCTGAAGAAAACAAGGCCACTGTAATAAACTTTCTATCTTCAAAATGACCCATATCCTTCGGTTTTGGCCAAAAAAAAAAAAAAGGTAAGAAAAAAGGCAAAAGCAAAAAAGTGAGGGGGGAAAAGGTACAAAGACTTTGGGCATACCAAGGAAAATAGAAACAGCATAACATTTTGGCAAAGATGAAGCTTGTTTATAAATCATTTGTCTTACAGATATTCTCTGTAAGAAAAATAATGCCCCTAAGGTAGCGATTTCTATTTTGTGGCAGAGATACGCCATATATTTAGAAACACTAGAAACTGTCTACTGTCATCAACTTGTTGATTAATTTCAAACAATATGCAGTCTCAGTAAAACTCTTGTGACTGGAGAAGATTTGCACCATGACTTTTTAAGGTAACACATTATATGTATATGGTCAGATAGATTTACATTTTAAAAAATATATCACTCAATTTAACAATAATCACTGCATTTTGAATTTGCTCAAATAAGTAACAGACTTTGGCATAAAATGCTATCCTATGTCTATATATATAGGTCTAGCATTTTAGAAAAGTCATTTGTCTTCTTATTTATCAATATTTCAACCAGTGACACTTGATTAGTATCAGAGCTCAAAGAATATGATCTTTTATTTATGTCATCGTTAGATAACAATTTGAACGTTCATTTATATTTTCTGTATTTATGAGAGTTTTGGCTTTTGAGACTTTTTAATTTTCTCATGGTCAATCATGTTTAATGACTAAAGCATAAATATTTTATTGCTTCTAATAATTATTTCTCATTAGAAACATAGCCTTTTTTTTTTTTTTTTTTTTCAAAGAAGCCTTGGCACTTTAGAATGGTCCATCAGGAATGTATGATGTCCTTCTGTACACAAAGATAAGAGACAAGTGAGCAACAGCTCTGGGGATTTCTAGTTACTTGATAGTGCAACAGACTCCAAAATACCTACTCTATGAAGAATACTGGGTAGATATTCACCAGTAACACTTAAAAATTAAACTCTTTTTTTAAAAAGTCTTTATTGAATTTGTGACAATATTGTTTCTGTTTTTTATGTTTTGGTTTTTTGGCCACAAGGCATGTGGGATCTTAACTCCCCCACCAGGGATCGAACCCTCACGCCCTGCATTGGAAGGTGAAGTCTTAACCACTGGACCACCAGGGAAGTCCCTACGTTAAACGCTTTAATATCCACAGCTGATACGACATCAAAAGGGAAAAGAACAACTCTTCTTTCTAGATATTATTAGAGTTAAAACTGCATCAAGGAGCATGGAAGTCAACTTCACTACAGAAGGATTTGAAGAGAGCATTCCCTGCACAGCCTGTTTGTACTCCGTGAAGCTCTATCTGTGAGCCAGGGATGGGAAATCCTGGATGTCCCTCCCAGGCCAATTTACTCCATGACCTATAGATAGAAGGTTGTAAACGAATGTTCCTGAATATCACCTTCTACCTCAGGAGCCCATTTTCCTTTGCTGAATTAGACACTTACCTTCTAAAAGAACCCTTTCCCTCAGGGGTTCTAAAATAGAGCTGCTTAATTATGCATACCATGCACCCTGGAGAACAAAAGTCCTCCCAATCATAGGAAATAAATCATTATTATTGATTAAAATGTCATTTCAGTGAGAGATCAGGAACCCCCAAAAAGATCATTTTTGCTTTCCAAATTACACCTAAAAAGTTTAAACTGTAAGTAAAATGCCATTCCGTGCTACTGCAACGAATTTCCAATAATAGTGTCTGCTTTATAGTGGTTCAAAAACATTGCCTTAATCAGGTTGACCTTTAAAGAGCTTTTCTAGAACTGAAACCCTTTAAAATGCTTCGGCATGCTACTATTCACATGCAGTCTATCTACCCAAATATAATTATAAAAGCTTTAAAATCACAATTTAATATTTGTTCTAGACACCAATTATTATTTTTGTCACTTCTGTCAAACATTAGAGTTCTGTTTAGAAGCCATTAAGAGATTTAAAATTTTAATACTTGCTTATACTAGTTTAGAATTGGCCTAAACGCTAAAAATTGTGTTCTTGGGGTGGGGGTGGGTTAAACGAAAAACAAAACTTGTTTCAAGATACCAAGCAAATATGGGGTTGGCCAAAAAGTTCGTTCAGGTTTTTCCCTAACATCTTCTAAGCAGTGGATCCATTTGGAAGTGTTTAGCATATAATCATGACATCCATACTTCTCTAATTCTTACTTTGGTTTTCAGTGTTAATAAAACACTTCTACCTACTTGAATCCTTTTGAAGAGTACAGCATTCCTGGGAAGTACAGAAGAGTCTTCTATTTTAAAGATGAGGAAATAGGTTCAGGGAGAGAAATTTCATTCATATCTAAGTAGCAATATTTATTTCATCAGCCAGTACCCTCAAGGAGTAAGAGTCTGCCTCAGCCATGCAGGGCCTAACACAGCTTTTCTGATGTTCACGAAAGATCAACATTGCTTCCCATATCTGTAATTACTGGATGAACCTTCGAGATTAAGTCCTCTAACCTCAGTGTTCCATCCTATCTTAAATTGGGTGTTGGGAAGGATTAGAAATAAAGTGATATTTCCAACATCAAACAATTGATTAGAGCCCACCTGACACTAGACTCCAGATCTCCTGACTCCCATTCAATTGTTCTATCATCTCCTGCCTGTTTTCTCCTTTTCAAGAACTGAATAGATAAAAACATTCCAGTCAGACTCTGAATGCCAGCTAGCCAGTTCGGAAAGGTAATGGAATTGTCTTTGGAAACATTTCTTTCCTTTCTAAACATGTGTTTTACAAGACACTAAGGACTGGAACCAGACGTCAAATTTCAACTCTGTTTCTCATTGCAAGTTTCTGAAGTACTAGTACACTTCTTCTATGGACCTTTCAGCATGGCACGTGTCACATACTTTAATGAACAGGAAGAATGTACAAATTAGCCATACCGTTTGCTGCCTTTTTTTTTTTTCTTTTGCAGTACGCGGGCCTCTCACTGTTGTGGCCTCTCCCGCTGCGGAGCACAGGCTCTGGAAGCGCAGGCCCAGTGGCCATGGCTCACAGGCCCAGCCGCTCCAGCGGCATGTGGGGTCTTCCCGACCAGGGCTCGAACCCAGTGTCCCCTGCATTAGCAGGTGGATTCTTAACCACTGCGCCACCAGGGAAGTGCCAGTTTTTGTGTTGTTTAATCATTATTTTTTGCTCCCCCAGGTAGACTAAGATTCATGAAGATAGAGAAATGGTATGTTTGCTTTTTGTACTAAGGATTGTATCCCCAGTGCATTGCACATAATAGTCATGTAATGTATATTTTTGAATGAATGAAGGAAGGAACTAAAAAAGGACTTGGACAAATTGTAATATTCATGTCTGTTAAAATCTTCCCTGCAGTCCTCACAGAAGCTCAAAGCTAATGTGATGCTGATTTCTATTAAATAATTTCCTTTGGCAGGTGATGATTGGGAAACATGCTAAATAATCAAGTGCTTGTAGTTGTAATATTTATAATACAGCAGTTGGCCAAGTCCTGTAAGTATACAAATAATGTTTTCAGTGGAGGAATTAAAACCAGATTAAATCCAGCATCTAATTACTTTGTGCTGTTTGGTTTAGAGAAGAACAATTTCATTTAAATAAACAGTCATCATGTTTTTACGTATAAACCATGATACAGGCTCTGGTAATAAAGGTTTATATGTCTGCTTAGAGTAGGAAAGTTGCATTACAAGCACTTGATTATTTAGCATGTTTCCCAATCATCACCTGCCAAAGGAAATTATTTAATAGAAATCAGCATCACATTAGCTTTGAGCTTCTGTGAGGACTGCAGGGAAGATTTTAACAGACATGAATATTACAATTTGTCCAAGTCCTTTTTTAGTTCCTTCCTTCATTCATTCAAAAATATACATTACATGACTATTATGTGCAATGCACTGGGGATACAATCCTTAGTACAAAAAGCAAACATACCATTTCTCTATCTTCATGAATCTTAGTCTACTGGGGGAGCAAAAAATAATGATTAAACAACACAAAAACTGGCACTTCCCTGGTGGCGCAGTGGTTAAGAATCCACCTGCTAATGCAGGGGACATGGGTTCGAGCCCTGGTCCGGGAAGACCCCACATGCCGTGGAACAACTAAGCCCGTGAGCCACAACTACTGAGCCCGTAAGCCACAACTAGCGAAGCCCATGAGCCTAGAGCCCATGCTCTCCAACAAGAGAAGTCACCGCTATGAGAGGCCCGTGTACGGCAACAAAGAGTATCCCCCACTCGCTGCACTAGAGAAAGCCCACGTGCAGCAACGAAGACCCAATGCAGCCAAAAATTAATTAATAATTAAAAGAAAATAAAACACAAAAACTTTTCCTGACTAAATATTCATTCACTCAACAAATATTTATTGAGAGCCTACAATGTGGAAGGCATTATTTCTAGACATTTGGGTTACATCAGTGATCAGACAAAAATCAGTGCTCTCTTTGCAGGCATCTTCCAGGATGCAGAGGCAGATGCCATGACAACTGCTGGAGAAAAAGAAGAAAAAGTGGAGGAGGAAAGAGGATTCAGAGCATTGGAGCTGGGAGTTGTAATATTAAAAAGCATGTTAAGGATGAGTTTTACTGAAAGGTGACCATTAAGGAGACTTTTAAAAGGTATTAAATGCCTTGAAAAACTATTACAAAACAAAGGCTTGAAAGTCAGGCAGGGATGTGTGAGCCATGAAAAGGGTGTGGTGTTTATGCCAAGTGTGGTGGGAAGCGAACTTTATGGAAAATTTGAGTCGTCATGGATGGCTCAAATTTCTGACTCCTCTGATAAAATGGATGGTGGGATTATTTACTGAGTTAGCAAAGAGGGGAAAGTATAAGAAGTAAAGTCCTCAGCTGTCAGTCCTTTTGTCTACAACTGTGGCATCCAGAATACTGAAGGGATCAGAAACCACTCTACACAGGCTCCCATTCCCATCTCTAAATTATACCCAAACAAACACAAATAAGGAAGTTAGATTTGAATTCTCGCTCAATATAAATATGAAATCAGGAAAACCCCAAGAAATGCCATAACTTTCCCTATAACTCGGTTTGTTACTTTCAAATCATACTTTTCAGGAGAGTGAAGCTTATCACTCCTATGGGGAGGTGGGGTCTTCACAAATGTCTGCCTGAGCTTCTTTCATAGAAAAAGGTGGATGTGGAACCCAGCACATAATTGGAAAAACTGGTCTACATCCACCTCCGAGTTGAGAAACACTGGGATAAACATCTAGAATGCTAAAACTCTAGGAACCTATGACAAAAACACATCGACACTGGTAAGCAATAAATCAGAAAACCCATTCACTTATAAAAAGTCAGAGGAGAGCTGTCTTTGAGATCACCACCATACTCAGAATAAAAGAACTATTCCGTAAACTACAGAGCCACTTTCTCTGTTAAAAAATATGCAAATAGTCTTGAATCAAATAGTCTCATTAAGTAGTTATCCTTCCAATATTGTCAGATCAAACAGGAACAGAAGCAGTAGGGGACATTTCATCACTTTGTCACCTTACCCTCCTTTATCTGTGCTCATTTCATTCTTCTGGATGTCACTGAACTTGACTCTGGTACACTCTAACCCGGTTTTTCTATAAGTCATTTTTATGACCATTTTATGATTTCAGGCAGACCAAAACAAAGCACCAGAGTTATGAAACAGTTCTCTTCAATATAATATTATTAGTGAGCTTTAAAAAAAAAAAAGTTAATGGATTTAAGCATACCACAGGATAACATTGGTCCTGTATAAGTGCTTTTAAAGATATTAAATATCACAAATGTATTTTCTAATATCAGGTCTTTAGATGTGGGTAACTAACCTCTTTTCTGGCTTTAGGCTGTAAATCCAGTTGTGTGTATTAAAGAGATTAGAGAGAATGCAAAGACTAAAAACCAACAAACAACAACTCATTCCTATGTTCTAAAATTAAAGGCGATGTCTCTACTCAGTTATCCAGGGCTGGGCACTTTGTCAGTAAGGCTGTATATTGGGGCTACGTGGCTACAATCTCAATGAGTTCACAGTCTCTATAGGAAATTCAGTATGAAAAGAGACTACCAATATGGACAATTACACTCTGTATCAAAACAGTGGTCACAGTATAAATAGACCCAGACGTTCTCAAGAGGGAAACATTTTACTTAGGAGAAATGATTAAATCACCACTCTATTATGGTGGATAAAAGAAAGGAAGCTAGTTCTGAATCATTGCAATTTTTTTCTCTTTCTTTCCTTAACATCTGTGACAAACATTGTAGTTTCCACCATTAGATGCTAGACAGGGCTCTACCTCAGAGAGGGAACCTGTGCTTTTCTGAAAATGTAAATATCTTTCTAATTTCCAAGCAAGAGAAAGGAAGCACCTAGTTTCTAATATAGCCTGGACATTCTGATGCATAGGTTCACATCCTGAGGTTAAAGCTGTTATGTGTAACACGGGCCATTATATTCCGTCTAAAATTAAGAACATTTGTGATTTCTGGTAACTTTTCTAATTGCTTCAACTTCATGAGAGTCTCTGTTCAAAGGAGACTTCCTTGGAGAACTTCTTGCTCTTCATGTCAGAACCTGCCATTTGATACTTAGAGGGAAAAATGTAGGTTGCTAAATAATAATGGCTCTGATTTTTCATTTTAATTAATGCAAGAACAAGAGTAACTGTATAATTGAAAGACCAAGAGGAGCGAGTGAAATTCTTCTTACCTGTCTTATGAATAGGAGTTGAAGATGCTAGCTTTCCAAAACTCAAAAGAAATGGGGATACTTATGTTTTAAAATCAGCAAATCACTACTTTTACTGACATATTTCTATACTTTGACCTGACGCTTAGCTCAACACACAGAGGAAAGTTTAATTCACCATCCAATTTTACATTAGCATTTTCCTATTTGCTTCTTTTTTTTTTTTTTTTTTTTTTTTGTGGTACGCGGGCCTCTCACTGCTGTGGCCTCTCCCGTTTTGGAGCACAGGCTCAGCGGTCAAGGCTCACGGGCCCAGCCGCTCCGTGGCATGCGGGATCTTCCCGGACCGGGGCACGAAGCCGCGTCCCCTGCATCGGCAGGCGGACTCTCAACCACTGCGCCACCAGGGAAGCCCCTATTTGCTTCTTTATAATGTTTGAGGTATGACTGTGAGTTAACCGGAGAAGAAAATCTGTTTCCTTATTTTGTAGACACAACCTTACACTTCAATATCACAACAGTACTTATGAATTCTAAGGTAAATTTAACAATACCAAGTACAGCCAAGAAGGTTAAAGGTTCAAATTTTGAGTCATTTTAGGAGTTTCAGATAAAACAGTTTCAATGGGTCCTATCCATATGTTAAAAAAGGGAAAGACTCAGCTAAAGCCAAGTGAGATTATTCTACCAGTGGAAGGATATTCTATTCCCACTTATCCATGTAACTGTAATTAAGATTGTTACATTTTCGGGCTTCCCTGGTGGCGCAGTGGTTGAGAGTCCGCCTGCCGATGCAGGGGACGCGGGTTCGCGCCCCGGTGCGGGAGGATCCCACATGCCGCAGAGCGGCTGGGTCCGTGAGCCATGGCCGCTGAGCCTGCGCGTCCAGAGCCTGTGTTCCGCAACGGGAGAGGCCACAACAGTGAGACGCCCGCGTACTGCAAAAAGATTGTTACATTTTCAAGGATAATTTGTTTCTTTATTTTCTTGAAACTAATCTAAAAATATGAGGGAGAGGAGGATAATTTAAACTTTCAATACAGCTTTAGTAATGTGCCTTTATTTTAATGAATAATCTGGAAAAGCAACTTACACATTTTACATGTGCCATCCAAGAGGTTGTCTCTAAAAATAATAAAATGTGACATCTAGAAATTCAGTAATTTTTCTTCTACAGAACTATGTATTTTCTATGATTTTTTTGTTTGTTTTTTATGCTAAAAACTACTCTTTTCTTATATACCATTTGGTCTTCTATCAGGACACTCCTATACACACACACACATACACACACACACACAGGTACTTAATAAACATTATTAGAAAAAAAAGTTAAATAAAGCCGGATCAAAGAGGTCACATATATTAAATTTGACTGAACATCACACAAAGTACATTTATCCTTATTATTTGGATAATACAAACTACAGCTTAGCATGAGTATTTAACAAACTACAGCTTAGCATGAGTATTTAAAATTTAACATGTTGGGATACAAATTATTAAACATGACCTTCTTTAGCCATTAAAGAAATTATGCAAACATAATCAAAAAAAGACTGCTGACAATAAACCTCAGGAAGACATGGCTCTGAAGTCAAGTTTTAAGAAGAGACACAGACCTTGTCAAGGTAGATTTTGTCCCCTTTTCTTTCATTTTTTACAGAGGGAAATTATAGCACCAAAAAGTATATTAAGAATGAAGGTTTCACTGCCACTCTGAAACTGCCTAGGAAACAAAAGGCTGTTTATTGCACTACATGTTGAGCCCCAAAGATTAAGAATTTGTGTTTCTACTGAAAATGTCTCCTTCTTCCCCAAAGGGAGCAGCCTGGGGACTAATAGAGCATTCAAAGTTAATATCCAGTTTTATACATCAGAATATGAGGCTCAGCAAAATTCCTTTGCAAGAACTGGTCTCTCATCTTCGTATTTGTGTGGTCAATATTTGCAGAACTTCGAATTTTCCACATTAAAATTCATACTCTTAGTTTCAACCTAATGGTCAAGTCTACCAAGAAATACCTGATACCTCAAGAAAGACAAGGTGGTGGAGTTGAAGGACATGCTCTCACTCTCTCTTTCTAGAACACCAGAATCACAACTAACTGCTGAACAATCATCGACAGGAAGATACTGGAACTCACCTAAAAAGACAGCCCACATCCAAAGGCAAAGGGGACGTCACAATGACATGGCAGGAGGGCTGCAATCACAATTAAATCAAATCCCATAACTGCTGTGTGGGTGACTCACAAACTGGAGAACATTTGTACCACAGAAGTCCACCCACTGGAGTGAAGGTTCTGAGCCCCATGTCAGGCTTCCGAACCTGGGGGTCCGGCAACGGGAGGAGGAATTCCTAGAGAATCAGACTTTGAGGGTTAGCGGGATTTGACTGCAGGACTTCGACAGGACTGGGGGAAACAAAGACTCCACTCTTGGAGGGCACACACAAAGCAGTGTGCGCATCGGGACCCAGGGGAAGGAGCAGTGACCCCATAGGAGACTGAACCAGACCTATCTACCTCCTAGTGTTGGAGGGTGTCCTGCAGAGGCGGGGGTAGCTATGCCTCACCATGAGGACAAGGACACTGGCAGCAGAAGTTCTGGGAAGTACTCCTTGGCATGAGCCCTCCCAAAGTCCACCATTAGCCCCACCAAAGAGCCCAGGTAGGAAGAATTGGACAAATTCTTAGAAAGGTATAACCCTCTAAGACTGAACCAGGAAGAAATAGAAAATATGAACAGACCAATCACAAGTAATGAAATTGAGACTGTGATTAAATATCTTCCAACAAACAAAACCCAGGACCACATGGTTTCACAGGTGAATTCTATCAAACATTTAGAGAAGTGCTAACACCCATCCTTCTCAAAATCTTCCAAAAAATTGCAGAGGAAGGAAAACTCCCAAACTCATTATATAAGGCCACCATCACCCTGATACCAAAACCAGACAAAGATACTACAAAAAAAAGAAAATTACAGACCAATATCACTGATGAATATAGATGCAAAAATCCTCAACAAAATACTAGCAAACAGAATCCAACAACACATTAAAAGGTTCATACACCATGATCAAGTGGGATTTATCCCAGAGATGTGAGGATTCTTCAATATACGCATATCAAATCAATGTGATACACCATATTAACAAATTGAAGAATAAAAACCATAAGATCATCTCAATAAACGCAGAAAAAGCTTTTGACAAAATTCAACACCCATTTATGATAAAAACTCTCCAGAAAGTGGGCATAGAGGGAACCTACTTCAACAAAATAAAGGCCATATACGACACACCCACAGCAAACATCATTCTCAATGGTAAAAAAACTGAAAGCATTTCCTCCAAGTTCAGGAACAAGACAAGGATGTCCACTCTTGCCACTATTCAACATAGTTTTGGAAGTTCTAGCCTTGGCAATCAGAGAAGAAAAAGAAATAAAAGGAATACAAACTGGAAAAGAAAAATAAAACTGTCACTGTTTGAAGATGACATGATACTATACACAGAGAACCCTAAAGATGCCATCAGAAAACTACTAGAGCTCATCAATGAATTTGGTTAAGTTGCAGGATACAAAATTAATGCACAGAAACTTCTTGCATTCCTATACGCTAATGATAAAAAAGCTGAAAGAGTAATTAAGGAAACACTCCCATTTACCATTGCAACAAAAATAATAAAATACATAATAATAAACCTATCTAGGGAGAAAAAAGACCTGTATGCAGAAAACTATAAGACAATGTTGAAAGAAATTAAAGATGAAACCAAGAGATGGAGAGATATACCATGTTCTTGGGATTGGAAGAATCAATACTGTGAAAATGACGATACTACCCAAAGCAATCTACAGATTCAATGCAATCCCTATCAAATTACCAATGGCATATTTTACAGAACTAGAACAAAAAAGTCTTAAAATTTGTATGGAGACACAAAAGACCCTGAAAAGCCAAAGCAGTCTTGAGGGAAAAAAATGGAGCTGGAGGAATCAGCCTCCCTGACTTCAGACTATACTACAAAGCTACAGTAATCAAGACAATATGGTACTGGCACAAAAACAGAAATATAGATCAATGGAACGGGATAGAAAGCCAAGAGATAAAACCACGCACCTATGGTCAACTAATCTATGACAAAGGATGCAGGGTATACAATGGAGAAAAGACAGTCTCTTCAACAAGTGGTGCTGGGAAAACTGGACAGCTACATGTAAAAGAATGAAAGTAGAACACTCCCTAACACCATACCCATAAATAAACTCAAAGTTGATCAGAGACCTAAATGTAAGGCCAGACACCATAAAACTCTTAGAGGAAAACATGGGAAGAACACTCTTTGACATAAATCACAGCAAATTCTTTTTTGATCCACCTCCTAGAGTAATGGAAATAAAAACAAAAATAAACAAATGGGACCTAATGAAATTTCAAAGCTTTTGCACAGCAAAGGAAAGCTTAAGACGAAAAGACAACCCTCAGAATGGGAGAAAATATTTGCAAACAAATCATCAGACAAAGGATTAATCTCCAAAATATATAAACAGCTGATGCAGCTCAATATTAAAAAAACAAACAACCCAATCCAAAAATGGGCAGAAGGCCTAAATAGACATTTCTCCAAAGAAGACACACAGATGGCCAAGAAGCACATGAAAATCTGCTCAACATCACTTATTAGTAGAGAAATGCAAATCAAAATTACAATGAAGTATCACCTCACACCAGTTAGAATGGGCATCATCAGAAAATCTACAAACAACAAATGCTGGAGAGGGTGTGGAGAAAAGGGAACCCTCTTGCACTGTTGGTGGGAATGTAAATTGATACAGCCACTATGGAGAACAGTATGGAGGTTCCTTAAAAAACTAAAAATAGAATTACCATATGACCCAGCAATCCCACTACTGGGCATATACCCAGAGAAAACCATAATTCAAAAATACACATGCACCCCAATGTCCATTGCAGCACTATTTACAATAGCCAGGTCATGGAAGCAATCTAAATGCCCATTGACAGATGAATGGATAAAGGAGATGTGGTAAATATATACAATGGAATATTACTCAGCCATAAAAAGGAACAAAGTTGGGTCATTTTTAGAGACGTGGATGCATCTAGAGACTCTCATACAGAGTGAAGTAAGTCAGAAAGAGAAAAACAAATATATATTAACGCAAATATGTGGAATCTAGAAAATGGTACAGATGAACCAGTTTGCAGGGCAAAAATTGAGACACAGAAGTAGAGAAAAACATATGGACACCAAGGGGGGAAAGCGGCAGAGGGTGGTGGTGGTGTGATGAATCGGGCGATTGGGATTGACATGTATACACTGATGTGTATAAAATGGATGACTAATAAGAACCTGCTGTCTAAAATAATAACATAAATTTTAAAAAGAAAAAAAAAAGTATGTCAAGAATGAAAAGAGGTATGAAATTTACGTCAGAAGCCCAGAATTTAGGTCCTGAATTTTATTCTCTTATGGATCATTTATTTAAAAAAAAAATATTTGGATGCAAACTGACAAATTTGATTTGATGAATTTAGTGTCCTGGGCTTTCACTTAATTATAAAATGTGAAGATGTACAGATTCACTTCTCAGGAAAGGATATAGTCAAGAAAGGAATTTGCTTCCCAAAGACAGAGTGAAATCAGTACAGAAAGCAGAATAGAATTGAGAGTTAAGACTCAAAGAATAAGTTGAAAATATCATAATCAAAATCAACCTCATTCATTAAGGAGTTGCCCTGTTGAGGATGGAAGTAATTTACCTTCTCTCAACAGGCCCAACATGGAAAGATTTTTATGTTTTTGTTTTATTTTACCCTAGCATTGGAACAGATCACTGTTTCTTCACAGAACACTATACCTAGTTGACTTCTGACTGGCATTTAGGGGTCACAATGCCTAACAATTATTAATATTTACACTCTAGAATCACACTGGACCTGGCAAGATGGTCACTTGGGAACTAGAAGAGCAGAATCTCATCTCATCTCATCTCATCTCAATCTCACTTTGGCAAAAAGCCTCACTCACTCATGGAAGGTAAAGAGCAAATGTCTGCACTCTACCATCTCTCTCTTTTTTACTTTTTCTCTCCTTCCATCCCCTCTTTTCCTTGTTCCTTTATTATTAACCAGGGGAGTAGAATTTGAAAAGACTAATTTGTGTCTAACCTAATTACACATCAATAAGATTAATATGACTAGGCCTGAGAAATAGTGGAAAACATGATCAGAACAGAGATGACAACAGCACATTTAGCACAGATGATGGAGAACAGTGAAAGGCAAGATGCGACTCTCTATTGCACAGATAATGGTGGGAATTTTTATCCACATAAGGATCCAGAGGCAGATGAATCTTCAGAAACAGATAATGAAATACAGACCAAAGAAAATGTGAGACTAAACCAAATATGGTCACTCTGTGCTGATGAGAAGAAATGCTGGATAAATTATTACCTGTACTTATTACAACTGTTTCAAATCCCTTTGTGATCTTTTCTCCCATGATAAAATAATAATATTAAACTAAATAACTACCACAGGATCTCTCAAAATTAGATATTTAGAAAAGTGCTTAAGTCACCAGGTGAAATACACACAATTCGCAGACCTATTAGAGAATGGACTTGAGGACACGGGGAGGGGGAAGGGTAAGTTGGGACAAAGTGAGAGAGTGGCATGGACATATATACACTACCAAATGTAAAATAGATAGCTAGTGGGAAGCAGCCACATAGCACAGGGAGATCAGCTCAGTGCTCTGTGACCACCTAGAGGGGTGGGATAGGGAGGGTGGGAGGGAAGGAGACGCAAGAGGGAAGAGATATGGGGATATATGTATATGTATAACTGATTCACTTTGTTATAAAGCAGAAACTAACACACCCAAAAAAATAAATTAAAAAAAAATAAAGAACATTTACCTGCAAAATCTAGGAAATCAAAAGAAAGTCACCGTGTTCAATAAAAAAAAAAAAAGAAAATATTGTAACTTCCATATCCCCGAAGGATAAATAAATGGTTTGAAAAAGGTCTCCACTACAAAGTTAAATTGCAGCATTATTAAGAGTATTTTCTGGACTATAAAAACAGTATATTTGAAGCAGAATAAAGCACACACACACACACACACACACACACACACACACACACAGAGGAAAAAAAGGAAGAAAGAAATTGCAGGGCTTGGTATTGTCATGGCAATGGCCTAGATTCACCACAGAGTTGTCTCTCTTAAAAATAGTAAGAATTTTTTTTAACTTTGTTGGAATCATTAATACATGCTTTCAATTAACAGGAAACCAAGATTCATAAAATCAGATTCTGCATAATTTTTCCTTTTCCTTGCAACTTCCAAAACAAAATGCAATACACTCTCCATTGACATCATTTGCTTCTTAAGCAATATAACAATTTAAATATAACAATTTAACTGTTCTTCGGGGATTCAACTAAATTAAGAGATCTAGAATGGCTGTAGTATTGAAGAATGCCAGAAATGATGTAACTCAGGCTAACATTTGACACTTTGGAAAATGGAAATTTTATTGTCATCATTGTCATCACTTTCAAAGATTGCAGTAACACCCCTTCCTCCTCTGACATGCCAACACTTAATGGTTCTTGGAAACAGCAAGTGTAGAAACTATGATAGTTTACTGGGTTCCTATCTGATCCTGTTCTAGGCACTATAAAAATATTCTGACAATTCCTCTGAGAGAAATACTTCCATTTTATAGAAGATGGCTCAGAGAATCAAAAAGTGAAAGTTATACTGCCAGCTGGTTTCAGCACTAGAGTTCAAACCCAGGGCTATCTGATTTCCTAACTTAATTTAGTAAAACTCTTCCATGTTGCCCACAAAACACAAGGTTAAGGAGTAGCACTGAAATAGGATAGCACCATATCCAAGCAAAGCTCTGGTCCTGAGACGGCCGGAACATAAATCTGCCTAGTCTGTTATAAATGTTCCATTATTCAGTGATCATTAAGAAGCGATCATATAATTGGAAATATTCATTATGCATATTTATTTTCAAATAAATATGCATTATTTATTTTCAATTTGTAGGAAATCACCTACATTAAAGCTATAGATTATGTGTTCCCTTACTATTTATTGTTTCAGTCTTCAGCAGAATTACTATATTCCACCCTTTATGAAGCTTGCTGTCAATACCACCTTGAAGAGGACTTTAAATTATATAGAAAGCTACTCTGAAGAGAATGCTGACCAGTTTTTTGCATCTGCACAGAAGTCTATAAAAAGAGGGAAGATGTTAGACTTTGGTAATTTTTGGTGACAGCATAAAGGTGCAGTGAAAAGAATATACGGTTTTGGAGTCAGACCCATGTAGATCGAAACTGCGTCTCCCAGGAGTTGTTAACAAAGACACCCTGGACAGAATTTTCCCAACTAAAAAAAAAAAAAAAAAAAGAGGCAAAATCATATCTGCTTCACATAGTTATTATAAGCTCAAAAACAAGACATATAAAAATCACCTATCTCCTGTAGTATATACAGAGAAAAGTAGAGTTTGGGGAATCAGAGAGGTTAACTTTCATCACATCTTTACCAGTTACTGGCTGTGGGATCTCAAACTAGTAGGGTCCCTTTAGATCTGAGACCTGATTTTCTGATTTTTATGCTAAAAACGGCACTTGCCTTAGAGGAAGGATAGCTGTGGCATGCTTAGCTGAGTACTGACACTTGGTAAATAACCAATAAATGTTAGTTCCCTTCCCTGTTACACAGGAGGCATTTGAAAGATGCTGGCTTCCTTTTGGTATCACATAAGTGATGTGATACCACACATCACTGTGTAAAGTGATGTGATCAATTTACCACAAACTGATTAAAAAACAGGTTCACTAAGGGAGAAGCATAGAATAGGGGAGATTTGGACATCTATAGATGAGAGAATCCACCAGGCCTTGATTGGTTCAGATACAGACACCCACGGCCCTTCCATCATTAGAGTATTATAAGAGAGGCTCCCGTAGAAACTTAGAATATAATGTTTTCTAAATGTCTATATTAGGTGTTAAATGTGAATCTTAACATAGTCACTCTCTTGCTTGAAAGTCTTAAAAGTCGAATCTTATTTTTAGAATAAAGTTAAAAATTCTTTACATGGCCTTACAGTACCTAGGTTGATCTGGGTCTTGCCTAATTCTCAAGACACTCTCCTTAACTGCTACGCTTAGTCCTACTTGACCCCTGACTGTTCTTCGAGTGCACCGAGCCCTTTCCTACCTCCCCCTTTGCCTGTACTGTTCCCTCTGCCTGGGGTTCTTACTTGGCCTTGTCAACTCTCACTCCTTTTTTCTACTTAAATGGGAACTTTTGTCAGACCTTTCTAACTCAGGTCCTCCTACAGTTCTCAGATAACCCCGTGTATCATAAAACACTCATCTAAATTTTAATTTAATAGGCATTTCTATAATTATTTGTTTAGCATCTCTCTTGGGCCCATGAAATTACAGACCTAATGAGAGCAATGCCTGTGTCTATCGTTACAATCAGTGCTCAAGTGTACACTCACAGAACAAAGACACTAATGTTACGGTCACACAATGTTAATCAAGGAGCTGTTTCTTCAGCTCTTTTATGTGAAAATGTTTTTATTCTATAAAAGAAAAGATTTAGTTCTGTTTTATATTAGAGCATGTAATTTCCAGCCTAATTATTCAGCTCTTATTCCAATATAGCTGCATACACACACTGGTTAATTAATTTCCCTTTTATACTGAGGCATAAACCTGTACGCTAACATCTAAGTCACAGAATGACCTTAGCTATAGTGTAGAGCAGGGTTGCTCTGCCTTAATGCTACTGATATTCGGGCCACATAATTTTTTGTTAAGGAGGCTATCATGTACAATGTACAATGCATCATGTACAGTGCAGCATTCCTGGTTTCTACCTATCAGATACCAATAGCACCCACTCCCCAGCTGTAAGAACTAAAAGTATCTCTAGATATTGCCGATTATTTCCTTGAGAACAAAATTATCCCCTGGTTGAGTACCACTGATGCAGAGTATCTGTATTAAAACACAGTCTTTGCTCTGATGAGTTGCAAACCTATGTGGGTGGTGTTAATACAGGCATACAAGAATAACTGAGACACATAAAAAAATGCTATTAGACTTAAAAAAGAATCTCTCCTTTTCCAAGGAGTTAGCATTTCATTATGTATTGTCTCACGCTAATTTACCGTGGCTATGTCAATTCTTAATCAACATTATAAACTGCTTAATAAAAGCAGTAATACCTTGCACAGTACCCCACCACAGAGCCCTGGGGAGCATTCACAACCATCAGCACTTTGATTATTATTATGCCAGAAGAAAACGTGAACACCACACCAGGCTTTCAGGAGAGCAAGTTGTCGAGCATTCAGAAAAGGGTTAAAGTAAACTTTCAGCATTATGCAAGACTGTGTTCACACTTGATTGGGCAAACACAGAAGACTGAAATACTGGGAAAATTATAGTTTTTCAGTCTTTTCAGATCAATGAAAGATGAAATAGAATTGTTTTGTTTTTTTTGGGGGGGGGAAGAAAATTCTAAAGATTCTAGAAACATTATTGACCTGAAGAGTAAAACAGTTTTTACTGCTAAGAATTGCAATACAGGGCTTCCCTGGTGGCGCAGTGGTTGAGAGTCCGCCTGCCGATGCAGGGGACACGGGTTCGTGCCCCGGTCCGGGAAGATCCCACATGCTGCGGAGCGGCTAGGCCCGTGAGCCACGGCCGCTGACCTTGCGCGTCCGGAGCCTGTGCTCCGCAACGAGAGAGGCCACAACAGTGAGAGGCCCGCGTACCGCAAAAAAAAAAAAAAATGCAATACAAAGTAATCATTAGTTCTTGCTCTAAAGGACTTTCTGTTAGAAGGACTGTGTCTTCTCTCCTACTTACTGTTCACCATCCTGTTCCAATGTCAACTCCCCTGTGAACTTTTCCATATACTCTGTGCTCCAAAGAGGACAGGCCTAGTCAGAAGGTAGAGTGAATATCTGTTCACCTAGTTTTCACTCTGCTCTGTTAAATCGCTTCAGGCAACGCATGTGTTTATAACTATATTGCACAGAACTGAGAATTTCGGAGGAACTCCAAAATATCTGTGGAACAAGTGAATGAATGAGTAAATGAGCAATGAAATATACATGGTTTATGTTAAGCACATGCTAGTTTGGGTATGCCTCAGACTTGACTGGAGGATGATGATTTGTTATAGATCATAATGATTGAACTCCCTTGATGTTTGTGTAACTTTTTTCTGGAAACGTAGCACCTAAGCTCTTAGTAACAGACACTCCTGCAATCCCAGAGAGGAGCTGCAAAGTGAACATGCGGGTATCACACATTATAATGCATTTCAATGTACATTATACATCATAATAATTACATAATTGTATTCACTCCACTCCAACCAGACAATGAGACCAGCTACAACTGAGTCAACTCTATCTGTAAACTCACGTCCAGCTAATTAAATGGTGCAGACCTGACTGATGTATCTGTGTGGCATCAAATCATATAAAGGCATTGTTTGATTATCTCACAGGGCTGCCATTGGTTGTTTAAAACCCGCAAATAAATATTTATCACAATTTTGTCAAAGAAGATGATGATTTTACTTGGATGGGGTGAAAAGGCCCAGAATAATCAGATGACTTGATACAAATATGACATAATCATAAACCCACCAGTAGTACCTACCAGCAACTAGAAGGAAGGGGAAAGTACCTCTTCTTAGAAGCTCATGGAATTACAAGAGAGAAATACGCATGCTTTTGGACACACGCCCTATGTCTGGACCAGCCATATTTGTTCATTCACCATATATTCTGGTTTTAAAAGGGACTTACTCTCCTCGATTAAGTACCTATATAGGGACAAAAATATGATTTTTACAAAATTCAAAAATCCCCCTCCAATACCCCTCCAATGTATACCCAAGAAATTGATACTAATAATACCATTATAGCTACATGATGATGTCTACGTACATTAGTGCAGATTTGGGTTGCTATTATTTATCATTAACTCTCATTTATACATGCTAATAGATGAAGCAATTTGGGGCATATGAAATAACAGATTATCAAAACTCATTTTTAACCGGTTCTGGAAAGCATGCTTCCTTTACTTTTCCCACAGTAAGTTTACACTATTAATTGTCCAGTTACAATTAAAACTTATTTCACGTATCCAAGAGTATTCCAGGTGCCTGGGGTAAATAAATAAAGAGAATTATCATTTTGCTACAGCTTGCTCCTGGAGATATTAAATGCTTCAGGGAATAAGAAGAAAAGAGTATTTCCTGAGAGCTTAGCATGCCAAGTGCTGGTTAAATGCTTTTAAATATGCTGTCATTTTACCCACATTACCTTGTAAGATAGATATTACTAACTTCATTTCATAAATGCAAAAACTGAGGCTCAAAATGCTAAGCTTACCCAAAGTCACACAATGACCAAAACATGTTATTACTCAAACTGCTAAGGGGACTGTGATATCCATCTTGAATAGAAAGAAATACTGTATCCTTTTTGTGTATCTTTTTATCCAAAGATAAAACTGGTAGAGACCCAATGAAAAGATTTGCCCCAGCAGACTTTCTCTCATCCACACTAAATAAGAATGTTGCATGGGGGATAAATAGATGTTCCCAGACCACTGATTCTGCTACACAGTAGGTTTAATAATCAAATGCAAAGTGCAGAAATCATGTATTTTATTGCACAAAAGACAGTCGCTGGAGTTATTTTCAAAACCTCTAACTGAAATATGGTACATTCTGAGAGTATTCTTTCAGAAATATATTGACTACCACAGTATTTTTAATTTACAGATGTTAAAGCATGATACCAAATATATACAGGATTAAGAAGATGATGGCTATTTATAGCAGTTAATCAAAGCTAAACTACATGTTGCAGGATCATATAATTGGAATTATAGACGATTTATTTTTGCTTTGAGAAAGGATACAACCCACTCACTGGAAAGGTCCTTAATAAATCTGAGCTTTATTCTCATCGGTCCCCTTCAGCCCAAGTTACTCATCTTGTTGCTGAAAATATACTCCCAGGTGTCAAAATTTTAGTATCTATCGACAATCTCTCTGTATCCTGGGCTTTGCTTTGAAAAAGCTTGGCTGATAAACAGATAAATCTGTCTTTCTGTGTGCATGTTTATATTTCCAGTACCTGCCTGAGCTGAAAACCAGACAGTGACAATGAATTAGGGCTATGAATGCAGCACTTTTACTAAGTGAACAAAAGAGCACGGACTCAACATAATAAATATGAGAGTCCCTGAAGTTGTTAGAATCAACAGAAATTAGTTTTTAATTCCAGCACTGCTACAAACCAGAGCGTCCTTATGCAAGTTGTCTCACTACACTGAGGTTTGTTTTGTTCAGGTCTCAAATAAGAACTTAGGATATTCTCTTACATTCTGAAAAATCCACCAATTGTGGATATAAAAAAAAAAAATATATATATATATATATATATATATATATCCTAATGTTTTTGTTACTTGAAGCATGATCCCTAGACCAGCAGTATCTAGATCACCTGGGAATTTGGTAGAAATTAAAGTTTCAGGCCCTACCCAGGCTTACTGGAAAAGCATCTGCATTTTTAACAAGATTCCAAAGTGATCTGTAGGCACATTTAAGTTTGAAACGTACTGGTCTAGACATCAAGTTGTAATAATAAACAGGCACCATGTCATCTAGTCTGCATAAATCTGATTGTGTTGACAGTATTGGAATTTTTAGTACAAATATGAAAATCATTGAGGGTACTAAAAGATCTCTTGTTAAAATTAACTCTTCAGATTTTAACAGCTAGACATCACAAAAAAGACCTCTCAACCCAAGGACAGGATCTACAACCTCCCCTGACTGCTGTGGCTGAGACGTCCAATACTATGTTGAATAAATGTAGTGAGAATATCCTTGTCTTGTTCCTTATCACAAAGGAAGAGCTTTCAGTTTTTCACCACTGAGAATGATGTTGGCTGTAGGTTTTTCATATACAGGCTTTATTATGTTGAGGTACTCCCTCTATACCCACTTCCTTGAGTTTTTATCATAAATGGATGCTGAATTGTGACAGATGTTTTTCCTGCATTTACTGAGATGATCATATGATTCTTACCCTTTGTTTTGTTAAGGTGATGCATCACATTTATTGATTCGTGAATGGTGAACCATCCTTGCATCCCTGGAATAAATCCCACTTGATCATGCTATATTATTCTTTTAATGTGTTGTTGGATTTGTTTGCTAATACTTCTGTGAGGATTTCTGCATCTATGTTCATCAAGAATACTGGCCTGTAATTTTCTCTTCTTTTATGGTGTCCTTGTCTGGTTTTGGTATTGGCATAATGTTGGCTCCATAAAATGTGTTTGGAAGGCTTTCACCCTCTTTAATTTTTTGGAAGAGTTTGAGAAGTATAGGTATTAAATCTTCCTTGAATGTTTTGTAGAATTTTCCAATAAAGCCATCTGGCCCTGGGCTTTTGTTTTTGGGAGACTTTTATTACTGTTTCAATCTCCTTACTAGTAATCAGTCTATTCAGATTTTCTACTTCTTCATGATTCAGTCTTGGAAGATTGTACATTTCAAGGAATTAATTCAGTTCTTCTAGGCTGTCCAATTTGTTGGGGTATAATTATTCATAGTAGTCTCTTGTGAGTCTTTGTATTTCTGTAGTAACACTTTTAACTTCTCCTTTCATCTCTAATTTTCTCATTACTATTAGTTAGTCTAGATAAAGGTTTGTCAATTTTGTTTATCTTTTCCAAAATGCCATTCCAAAATGGCACCCACCAGCACTGGTATTAACAAGGTAATTCGAGATCACATAAATGGCTCCCAGCAGTGACTGTGTCCCCAAAGAGTATTGCACCTGGTTCCTTCCTCCCTGGCAGATGCTTCAAGATTAGTAGATGGGTCCCTTTTACACATAATCCATGCACATGATTTTATTCATTATTTCTTTGTGTTTGTAGGTGGGCATTGGTCTACAGTAGCCAAGTCCATGATGTTTTCAAAACTGGAAGTCTGTAGCATCAACTTTCTAATCTGTTAGAAATGGTGCTCTAACTGTATTATCCACAATGATCTCACAACTCTATGACATCTCTCTCTATGAATTATTGGGAAGAAGAACTAGACTGAAAAGACCAGTCTCCTGTCTTTTTTCCACTTTGTTATTAACCAGTTGTGTGATGTTAGAGAAATCATTAAATATTGTTGGGCTTAAGTTTCCCAATCTATAAAGTTAGAAGTTGGGAATCAATGCCTCAAGTAAATGGATCCTCTTCTCTACAATAAGCAACTTTAGAACTGGCAAGTTTTTTGGAAAGACCCTACTTCATTCCCAATATTCTAACATTTAATTATTCAATTATTCCTAACAGAATTTTTTTAACATACATTACTGAAAAGATTACATCTTAAGCCCACTTGGTTTGTGATATTTTATAAGTGTGTGAAGAACCATCATGACTTTTTAAACCTATGGATTGAATGAAATTATAATTACTATTATAAGGGTCTCAAGAGGTAATATGAATATAAAGTGTTTGTTGATTGTCATAAGACACTTTTTCAAGAGGCCTTCTGAAGTAGCGTGCCTTATTATTTCATCATATGGAAAAAAAGAATTGGGGGACATTTTTAGCTAGTCATGTTTAAAATAAGACATATGGTAGCTTGTGAAAATTTCAAAACAAAGTCTTGAATTTAGTATATTCAGTGCAGAATCACCCTTCTAACTACATGTGTAATGAAAGAATGTAAACTTCACAGACCACCCAAAACACAGTGTAATTCCCTTTAGAGTATCCTCTTTAAAAGTCATGTCCAAACCACTCCCAGGACTTGAACATAGAAGTCGAAGATATCCTAACAGATATTACCCAAAAGCTAATGATTTGCTGTCAGTTCTGTCTTAAGCACATATATTTTAAGGAAAAAATAAAGATATATCTGCCTGAAGAGTGTACAGAAAATTTATTAAAAATCCAGGCTTCAGGAGACCGATGGACTATATGCAAACTATTAGCATAGCTCTGATTTTGCAAGCACACGACTTGGATAATGTTACCCCAGTGGAGATATTCAAGTACAAAGTGGAATAAGATCTCAGAGTGCTGATGGACCAATATTCTGAACTGAGTACATTGAAGCAAACAACCAGAAACAAGCCAGAGTAATATGAGAAGCTTAAACTTGGGGAATCAGTGCAGGGAAAATGAAAGGAAACAACAGCCAACTTTATCTGAAAAGGATGAAATATCATACAACAGGAGGATGTTAACGTATCTCTGCTGAGTCTGTTGAGGGCAGGGCATGGAACAGTCAGAGCAATCTACTGTCCCCACTGAGATCTATTCTGAAGTGAGACAGGCACTTGTCTCAAAGGTCAATGACTGAATGTGCCCTACAGACGTGGTTGTGTTTATTTTACCTTTTAATCCACCTTTGAAATAAGAGATTAGAGATAAAATGAAAGCTAACTGGATCCTTGCTGGAAGAATTAAGCTTTTTAAAGGAGAGCCGTAATTACAGCTGCCTTCAAGGTAGGTGGATGCCAAATTTTAGAGACGTGCAGGATTAACCGCATTGGTAAGAACAGAATCTAAGGTATCCCCAGCAGTGTTCTTAAGAGCTTGAAAACCAAGGATTTGGAGAGTAGGTGGTTGGACACAGCTGCTGAATAATCCTCTTAACCTCATCTGTATTCCACAGGAAGAAAAATAGCAGGAAAATAAAAACCTCCACCAAGTGGTTGATGGCAGTGAAATAGAAGGAGCATCAAAAGTATACAAGGGCAAATTTGTCCTAACGCTAATAATTTTGAAAAAAAAGACACAGGCAGTTGCTGTAGAGAGCTGTGTACAAGTATAAGATAAAGATGTAATAAGTATGGCTACATAAAAGATACAACAGGGCTTCCCTGGTGGCCCAGTGGTTGAGAGTCCGCCTGCCAATGCAGGGGACACGGGTTCGTGCCCCGGTCCGGGAGGATCCCACATGCCACGGAGAGGCTGGGCCTGTGAGCCATGGCCTCTGAGCCTGCATGTCCGGAGCCTGTGCTCTGCAATGGGAGAGGCCACAACAGTGAGAGGCCCGCATACCGGAAAAAAAAAAAAAAAAAAAAAGATACAACAGAGTAGGATGTAGGATTCTAGAGGTGGTCCTGTCTTCAAGGGACATCTAAAGCTATTATTCACTGAGGGTCTAAATCCCTCTTAATGTCTCTTTATTAATTTTTTGCCCAGGAAATAGCTAGAAATGAATAGCTCTCAGTCAATATTTAATTGATGCTTATAAATTAAATTTAATCAGGAACTAATCTAGATGTCTCACTATCCAAGGAAAATTTAAGCAAAGCCAATGCAACAAAGGAAAATGAGAAGCAAAGCAGGCAACAGGCACCAGACTTTGTGAGAGATATAAAACTTTACTATATTAAGCAACTAATATTCCTGATTATTATAGTAGAGTCTAACTAATCCTGATTAACACAGCCCCCGCTCCCCACAAAGCATGAAATAAAAATTGTTTCGGTTCAATGTAATGGTTCTATGTCTTAGTAATTCTTTATTTTTAAAAGTCCCTATATTGAGTTTACCTGAAACATATTGACTATTCAAGTTCTGTTTATTGCATAGTTGGAGAACTGTATAGCATCACTCCTACCATGAATGTGAGATCATTTAACGTTCAAAGTAGGAAGAGGAAACTCCTAGAGCATAGTAAGTAAAAAAGAGTCCCAGGTAACATCCAGGCCAGAACTTTCATTTTACAGTTGAGAAAACTCACGCTCAGAATTGTTAATGACTTGTCTAGATTCACACTCGCACCAAACAGCAGTCCTGAAGTTCAGAGTTGTGCTTTGTCCACAATGATGGCGAGTCTTCCTCGTGTCAATGGTGAGAATTTAGTTTCCCCAAAGTTTTTTTTTTTCCCTCCCTCAAGTGAAGGAGGATGATCTTACTTCCCCTAAAGAACTGAATGACATTTAGTTGTGCTCAACAGAAACGGGAGAACACAGTGTCCTCACTTGATGATGATGATAACAGCTAATCGATTTTGAGCACATATGATGTGCCAGGCACTTTCCTAATCTTTATGAACACATTTTCATCTTCAAAATTTAAAAATCTAACCCCAAAGTAGGTTCTAACATTTTCTTCATTTTTTAAAATAAATAATCTTAAGTTTGGAGAAGTTAAATAAGTTTCCCAATATTTTACAGTAAATCTGTGGCAGAATCGGGATTCAAACTCAGATCCTTCTTGATTCCAGGACCAAGATGCATAATCACTGTTCAAAGGTCTGCAGGTAACAGGAAATGAATGTTCTTGAACTTCAAGTGCGAATTAAGGAGTTACACACATAGGATTGAAGAAATGCAGCCACCAGGGTGATGTCAGAGCAGTTTGTTGCATCCAAACTCTTACCTTCCACACGGTGGTAAAATACGAACCGGAACTTTGTGTATGAGAATCTGCCATGAGGAGGAGACAGTTGTGCTGAGCTGCTTTTGCGCTGCAGACAAATCACTCTTGGCTGTAAAGAAGCTGTTGATTGCTTACACGGTTTCTGTGGCATGCCAGTTCCTCTTGCCAGCCTGCTATTCCTTATCAAAGAGCCAGGAGTTCCAAGCGAGGTGAGAACCCCACTTGACAAGCAGACGTAAGCCATTTGGGGAAATACAAATTAAAAGGCTCCAAGATAGAAATAGAAGCATTAGCAGCAGGAAGTGTCTTGGGGATACACTGTGTCAGATTACATAGGGGAACTGGGAGAATAAGTGAGTCACAGCCTCCCAGTGGATAAACCATACTGTGTCGGTAGTTGGGCCGCCTCGGAAGAAAGCTGTATTAGCTATTTAAAGGTGCCAGCACTGATCTTAATGCCCTCAAACTAGCATCTGCTTAGCAACATCCTTGAATTATGCACAGTTTGCCCGTTTCTCAAGTAGCTTTAGCATTTGTCCTAACTTCTAACCTGTGAGTCTGGAATTCCGTCATAATGGAATTTTATCTATGTGTAATGGTAGGAATACAGAAATAAAAAGAATTAGAGAAGTTTTGCCTAATATCTCCCAGTTATTCAGTCTATGACTTAAAACTATGATGTTGATTTCAAGGAGTCTTGGTTTTTAAAAATAGACAGTATCAATTTGTTGTCATAGGGCACATGTGGTCAATGTCCAGGCCAAGAAATCTCAGTTTTAAGAAAGAGAGAACCCCTTAAAGCAGACCAAGCAAGAAGTTTACTGGAAGAATACAAGGAATCTCGGAAAACCTACTGCTACAAAGTACAGCTAGACCAAAATCACAACCAACAGGGCAGGTGCAAAGGTGCTACCCTTTCTCTATTTCTGGGACCACGTGGTCACTCAGCTTGCTCTCTCTCTCTCTGCCATGTTGTTTTCTTTTCTCTTTTCACATTCTTCTTTCTGTGTTAGTATGTAGTCATAGTCAGTTTAAATAGCCCAAGATTAGCATGACCCACTGGTTCCCTTGCTCAGGTCTCATCTAGTCTCTGTGTCCTCATCAAAATCCTCAAAGACAAAAATCTTCTGCTCCTATCAGTTTGTGGTACAAGGAGACACCTGGACATCCTTTTAGCCTGCGCTGCGGCACTTCGATATTTCTAAGCGAAAGGGCTGCATACTCAGCAGACAACCCAAAGATTACTTTTGTATTCAGCAGATTGCTTTGAATGTTCAGTTCTGATCTGACTCAAATTATAGCAAGGATGGGGCTTATCCCTGGTTAATGTATAATATGAGCACTTAACACCAGGGGAGCCACCTCTTCCCTGCCTTCTAAAACTCCCATCAGCAGTTGCCTGTATGTTTTTTACCTTGTTTCACTTAGTGCTTCTTGACTGCTAATCCTGTATAAAAGAAAATTCAATAGAAGATTCAGGGTTTCCATTTTCTATTGTTTAATCCATTTCCAGCTACTGGGAAAGGGAGTGGGAGAGGAGTTTCCATTAACTTATTACAGGCAAAGTATTTTACCATCTAGAGAGTTCAAGATGGTGGCATAGGAAGATCCTAAACTAACCTTCTTCCACAGACACAAGGAATCGCCAGCTACAAATGGAATAATTCCCTCAGAAAGAGACCTGAAAGCTAGATGAAGAGCGTCTCCACAACAAAAGGTAAAAGGACAGCGCTGAGACAGGTAGAAGAGGAAGCCATATGGGCTCACCAAGGAAAAACTCACATGCCAGCCACAGCAATCCACAGACAGGAGGGATTACAAAGGTGGGGTTATTTTCCTTGGAGAGTGAGGGATTCGAGCTCCACATCAGACACCGCAATGGCTAGATCCTGCACAACAGAGATGAGTCCCCAAAACCTCTAGGTTTTAAAACCAAAGGGGCATATGCTCACGAAAACTAAAAAGCTGCAGGGAACGGAAAACCTGCTTCATAAAAGGCTCGTGTGCAGAATCACTCAACACGAAAACCAGCACAAAAACACTGGATTGAAAAGTGCTTGGGCGGTAGGTGAAAGGAACCCACTTACTAATCTTGAAGCATCTGCCCGAGAGGCAGGTACCAGATGGGACGCTCTTTGGAGACAAAGTCACTGCTGAGAGCCATTTATGTGATCTCAAGCCACCTCAAGACACAGTCTGGAATTTTGCTGTCTGTACCAGGTTCAATGTGCCCCCTGGAAGAAAATGAAACTCCAAGCCTTTGCCAAGCTTAAGTATATGATCTAAATGTATACTACTCATGAGATGTAGGAAATTAACACTGGTCTGGGACACTTTACATCCCAGGACCTTGGTAAAAGCAAAAGCAAAACTAGTTCAGGGGTAAGTTTTCACAACACAGGGTCCACAGCATTCCCACAGAAAAAAAACATACCTAATGTGAGTTCACAATACAAAATGACAAAATATATGCGAGAAAGAAAAAGCTATCACAAAAATGAATCTGCTAGCACAGTAAAAAAAAAAAAAAAAGCAATGTAAGCACTAGGAATAATAAAAGATCATGAACATGAATAGAAAATAAGAGTTTGGAAAGTGATAAAAAGGAATTGAACCCATAATAAAACAGCAGAACATCATAAAAGATACACAGAAGATAAACGAAATAAACCAAATAGAAGTTCAAGGAAAAAAAATAATTGAAAATTTAAAAGCCAACAGACATTTGGTATTGCAATTAAATGCTTTTCACAAGTATTGTCCTTTATTTCCAAGCAAATGTTACCCTCTTTGTAGTCATCCATGGCCTTGTGACTTCTTTTGCCAATGAAATGTAAACGAAAGTGACATGTGTCCATCCTGGGAAAAAGCTTTCAGGCTCAGCTCATGATCCCACAGGTTCTCTGTATGTTGCCTCAGCACTTATGGAATCATTTCCTGACAATGACTAAATCAACATGGGTCCCTGAGTAAATAAAATGAGCAGAGCCCCCATGTTAACTTGCACTGGGTATGTAACCTGAGGGAGAAATAAACTTCTGCTGCTTCAGCCCATAGGACTTGGGAGTTGTTTGCTAGTGCAGCATCAACTTGCTATTTTGACTGATATAAAATGTTAAATAACAGAGTAGACAATGATGAAGAAAGGGTTTAAAACTTGGAGGAGGAATCTGAGGGATTTTCTCAAAAAGCAAAATGGAGATGTAAAGAAATAGAACATTTAAAAGGATAGCTAGGCATTATAGATAGGAGAAATAAATGGTCCAAAATATGTCTACTTAGATATGTAGAAAAGGACAATAGAAAACAAAATGTTAAGAGTGTCAATATTCAAATAAATGATGAATGAGAATTTTCCAAAATTGAAAAAAAGAACATGTCTTCAGATTGAAAGTAAGACATCACAAGAGAAAAACTAAAAATAAATGCATAATTGGACAAATCACTATGAAACTTCAGAACTCCAAACAGAGAAAATCTTAAAAGGAAACAGAAAGAAAAAGATCACATATACAAGATTATCAATTTGACTAACAGACAACTTCAAAATCTGCAGTAAATAAAGAGTAGAAAACAATAGAACAATATTTTCAAAGTACTGAGGGGAAAAATTTGTCAACTAGGAATTCCCAACCTAGTTTAATATTACTCAAAAATAATGGTAAAAGAATGACATTTAATGATAAACAAAGAGAGAATTTACCACTAAAAGAACTTGCTAAAAGAAATCTTTTGTGGGTGTGTTAAGTAAAAGGAACTTGAACACAAAAGAGCAGGATGCTGGAAACAATGATGAAAAAATAAATGGGTAAATATATAGGGAAATCTATGTAAATGAAGCCTTAACTATATTAAATATAACAATTAGAATCACTAACTGAGAGAAAAATCAAGTTGAACTAAAATACTATGTGTACAACAAAAACTTGGAACTTTGAGTGGTACAATTAGAGTTAGAGAATTTTCGGTTTTATTTGAGAACATTGTTAAATTTGGCATTGTTAAGTTTAAAATTAAGGGAGCCTCCTACAAGCAGAAATAGAGTAAGAAATCTGAAATAATGGGAAGGAATAGTAGAATAAAAGAAAAATCAGTTGGTCTACTAGAATACAGTAAAGAAGAAATATGCAGAAACAAAAAAAAACTCACACAAAATATGCCAACACAAAATAAGGTGGTAGAAGAATGTAAAAATAGTTCAAGATTCAAAATAAGTGTGAACTTTTCAACTCTCTTGATAAATGAGAAAAAAATATTAGATGGAAAAAATACAGCTATATGCTACTAAAAAGGAGACACACCTAAAATGACATATGAGGACTGAAAACAAAGTAGAAAAGGAACCCCTGGCAAAAATCAACTTAAATAAGGGAAGAATAGTAATCTGAACATGATATGAAATAAATATGATGTCAAAACACATTACTCTGGACAGAAAGAGGATCATACCCTAATATCAAAGGGTCGATTCATTATGTGAAAAGAAGTCTGATGGCCTTTGGTGAGAAGCAGCCTACCCAGGGTCACATAACAAGCTAGTCTTGATGCAGAGCTATCAGCTGTGCTTCTTTATTGTTGTATCCTCTTCCTTTCCTCATAGCACCTAACACAATTAGTACTTTTTTACTTGTTTATTACCTGCCACGCCTATTAGGTATCAAACCCAGAATTCGAGGCTACATGCATATTTTGTCACCATATTGCCAGGTCCTAAGGAAGATGCTGGTGTACATACTTGCTCCGAGAACAAATGATGCAGTCTCAGGCTATTCTGGCCACCCACCATAGCATAATCCTTTCCATTATCCATAAGGGAAAGCATAAAGCAGCCACTGGATCAAATGGAGCAATTCATACAGTCATTTTTTTCATAATGAAGATTAAACAATTCTGCTTAATGTTACAATTTATAGTATACTTCACTGAATAACTCAATTATCTTCTATATTCCCACAGTATGATTTTAATTTCAATTTCCAAAGCCAAAGCCAAAGGTAAAAGCATCTCTACCGTGTTCTAAAGGGAAAAAAATCATAAATAATAAACATGATGGACAATTGAATCATACATTTTAAGGCGGCAGTTTATCTTCTCATTGGCAACAGCCTGACTTGCATTCAGAAGCACAAGCACAGACGGATTTTAATATGAGGCCACAGGGATGTGTTCTTAGTTCTAACATCACCTTCACGGTATGTTAATGCTCCTCTCTCAGCACAGGTAACGTTGCCTCTGCCAGGGAAGGATCTGTCGACTACCAAGAGGAGCACAGGAAGCATAAAAATCATGTTTCTCTGTTAAATATCTCCCTGCTATATCAAAAGTCCATGAGGGGCTGATTAAATTCATTAAGAAGCACTAGCAGATATTCTAGCTGTTCTTTTCTTTCTGGCCCAGAGGCCCGCCCCACCCCCCCAAAAAAGCCAACTTTGGAACAGTTGAGTCGCCAAAAATCTAGTTGAGTCGCCAAAAACTCTATAGCCTAATACTTACAAGCAAATAACACTAATTAAAATACATCAATTACATAATATTATAAATCAACTATACTTCAATTTAAGTATATATATTTAAATATCTATATATATGTGTGTGTATATAGATATAAATTATAGAGGAGCTGTTTTGTAACTGGCACCATGGTAAAAACTTGACGTTTGCTCTTCCTAACTCTTACAATAACCCAACAAAATGGCTATTAGTACCTTTATCATTTGAAGAATGTGTGGCTTAGAGAAGTTGTAATTGATAAATTTTAAAAATGAACCCATCTCTGTCTGACCCCATCATTCATAACCATTGTATTAAATGATGAATTCTTACAATTAGAAATCTGACATGGTCTTTGGCTTTGGAGGACACAGCAGGACTTTTAGGAAGACAGTGTATATTGATTTGAGTGACAACCCAAGGAACCTGCTTATTTTGTTACACTCCCTAGTCGCCATATCTGAAACAGAAATTTTGTCATCCTAAAACATGAATTTCATATTCTATTACTTTATTGAGATATAATTCATGTACCATAAAACTCACCATTCACTGCACAATTCAGTGTTTTTTAGTATATTCACAAGATCTTGTAACCACCACCACTATCTGATTCCAGAACATATTCATCACCCCAAAAAGGACCCTGTGGGCCCATTAGCAGCCACTTCACATTATTCTCTGCCCTTAGTTCCTGGAAACCACTAAAATGCTTTCTGTCTCTATCGTTTTTCCTATTCTGGACATTTCATATAAATGGAATCATACAGTATGTAGCCTGTTGTGTCTGGCTTATTTACCTAGCATAACATTTTCAAGGTTCATCCACGTTGTAGTATGTATGGATACTTAATTTCCCTTATCTATTTTAATTAACATCACCTAACAAAAGATGAAAATTATTTGTACCAATCCAGAAAAAAAGAACTAACAATCTTCTTCCTTTTTCTCTGTGTGTATAGGTTAGCTGGAATTTTGTGGTTTTTACAAAGCAACTTTACATGATACATGATACAAGTCCATACACAGTATCACAGTCTCTATTTCTCCATTTTACAGATGGGAAAAAAGAGTCTTGGATAGATTAGTTTATCTGTTCAAGCGTTTGAGAAGGAGATTAAGCACAGACTTCTGAACACGAAGCCAAAATTACTTTCACATAGTTGATAGATATGTCAGCAAGAACTAAATGGCTAAATGGCACATAGTTGATAGATATGTCAGCAAGAACTAAATGGCTCATCCAGCCACCGAACCTACGATCTTTCGTTCATGAGAGACAAACTCTTAGAAGCCAAGTTAAGCTACCACATACCATCAATTCAGGTGTCTGTGTAGGTGAGGACATTGAACTCAAGTGCCTGCCAGGGCCATATAGGTAGTAAATGATGGGGCATGATGAACTGAAGATAGAGGAAGGCACCAGCTGCTCAGGTAAGCCCCCTGGCATCTGGGAATGCAGGCTCAGGGTAGAAAGATAATCTGATTCCTTCTAAGAGAATCTAGAAACCATCATTTCATGTGAAATCTAATTTTAAAGTGTTAGCAACAAATTAAACTTTTTCTTTTTCAAATTAAAAGAAGAAAAGAGCAAACGCGTGAACCAAAATAATCCTGTTTTGCAGCTGTTCTGTTCCACAGGCTACTGCTTTTACAGAAAACAAAAAAGCCAGGGCACCGGAGGGTGTCAGAGCCCTCCTTAAGACGGGGCCAAAGGAGGATCAGGAAAATTTGAGTGAAGGTGACCTCCTGCCTTTCAATATTAATTCCAAAAATGTCCAACAAATTAAACATTTAAAGACAGAAGAACTGGAGTAGAAAAGATGTCCAGAAAAGAATCCTTCATTCTTTCCATTAATAATTACTAATGACATTCTTTCTGCATGTACTGCTAGGTTCTAGGGATACCATACTGTACAAGAAGATGTAATCACTGGCTTCAGAGTCTAAGGTGGGAGAGTAAGATAATCAGGCAAGTAATTACAGTACACTGTGATTATCGTATTGTTTACATCAATGTTAGCAGCAGAGGGAAGCCTAATTCAGGCAAAGGAAAAACATAGAAGCCTTCCTGGAAGAAGGAGTTGATCACACAAAGATAGGAGAAGTAAGCAGGAGGAGAAAAATCGACTATTCCTGGAAGAAGGGACAGAATGAGCAAAAGCAAGAGAAAAGACGGCATATTTTAACAATTTAAAGAAATTCAGAACCTATTTTGGAAAGCGTGGGGTGGGGGAAAGAAAGAAAGGTAGAGAGGTAAGCAAGAGCCTAATAATGTAGAATCTTTTGAAACCATGTTAAATGGCTGGAATTGAACCAAGGAAAATAGGGAACAGTGGCAGATTTACAGGTGGTTTTGGTAGTTGGATTAGCTTTAGAATTGTGACTTAAGAAGATCAATCCTATTGCCTTGTGTGGGATGGATTATAGCTTAACAAGTCTGAGGAGGTAAAGACAGAAGTGCACAGCAAGTTTGAAAACACTCAGAATATCTTGGAATAAAGCCAGCACCATGAGAAGAAGCCTGGCTCCTACTGGAGGATTGGCGACCATAGAGAGCAAGTCTCCCCCAACTAACCTACAAACTGATCTAGGACACACAAACGCACCCAGCAAGACTGGGGGAATCTTATTTCGTATCAGAAGACCTAAGCAGCTGACCTGACAGACTTGTGAGAAATAATAAATGGTTACTGTTTTTAGCCACTGAATTTTTAGGTGGTTCTTTATGGATTAACAGCTAATTGTTAAAGGATACCTTACTCCAACTTGGCTTATGAAAATCATCTGAGAAATCAAGTGAAATAAAATTTTTTCTACATATTTTTTCAATAGAGGGTGTTAAGAAAATTCCCTGAGAGTCAAAAGCATGCACTGATATTTACGCATTGCCATCAATCCTTATGGTGAATGGCTGAATATTTTGATTATATTGTTTGGGAGACAACTGGGCCATCTGGAGATAATTATTTTATCTTTTAAAGTAAGCGAGCATTTTATTTAGTGTATAACAATGCAATGAGATCTTCCTCTACCACCAGCCTCCAGGTTAGTATTTTTCCCCATTTATGTCTAGTTAACCATAGTTAACTTCACGATCACTCTTGTTTCTTTTAAGGGCCAGGTACTATTATGGATGAACTATGTCCCCCAAAAACATATGCTGAAATCCTAAACCCCATAACAGTGAATGTGACCTTATTTGGAAAAAGGGTCTTTGCAGATATAATCAAGATGAGGTCATATTGGACTAGGGTGGGCCTTGATATAAGGACTGGTGTCCTTACAAGAAGAGGGAAATTTGGACACAGACACACACAGGGGAGGAGGCCATGTGAAGACAGAGATTTATTTGACTGATGCAACTACAACCCAGGGAACACCAAAAATTGTTGGCAACTTCCAGAAGATGGAAGAAGCAAGGAAGGATTTCTCCTATAGAGCTCTCAGAGAAACCACAGCCCAGCCTACGCTTTGATTTCAGACTTCTTCCCTACTCAACATGAGAAAATATATTTCCATTGTTTTAACTCACCCAGTTCATGGTACTTTGTTACAGGAGTCTTAGGTAACTAAAACAGTAACAGTTTTATTTTTTTAGACCTGTATGTTTCATAAAAGAAAAAACTGCGTGCACTATAGACAGTAAGTTACAACAGTCATGTTTTACCCTTAAAAGACTTCAATTTTAGGATCTAGTTAACTTAGTATTTTGAAGATTTGACTGAAAATGTCTTATCTGTAAACCATGGGCAAAAATGCAACAACCTTCATTTTATTCCCAGGACTCTCTCCATGACGCCAAATTCTGAAGTTTTTGAATTATCAAATTAATCTGAACCACCAAAAATCTGCCTCAAGTATCTTCTCCAGAAAGGACCCAGAAAGGTCTCAACTTCCTATTTTCAAGGTTTAAATTTATATGACTTCACTACCTTCATTAACTTCAACCCTAAGAAAAACATCAGAAATGATCTCATGCTATCACTCTCTAAGGAAAGGATCTCAATGTTTCCATAGTAACTAAGGATGCTAATCAAAGGTGAAATGAATGTAAGAAAAAATCTTCCCTATGGGAAGCTTACCATTTAGGGTAGTTCCTGGGGCCACATGCTGTGGAGTTACTATATGTCAACAATTCCTAGAATAAAAAAAACAAAAAATATACAAATAAATACATTTTTCAAGGATCAGTATTCTTATACGTAGCTGATGCTTAATTATTCCCATTCTAAACTTAAACTAGAAGGAAATAAAAATTAAATACAGTTAGTGTGGATTTCCAGCTTGGTAGAATCACCTAGATTAAGAGCCTAGATTAGGAGGTTGGGTTTTTTTCTTTGCTTTGTGTCTCACTAGCTGTGTGCACTTTCTGGGTTTTTTTTTTTTTACCTCATGTATTTTTAAATTTTTTAAATTTATTTTTATTGAAGTAACCTTAATTATTAACATTATATGTTTCATATGTACATTATATTTCTATTTTTGTATACCCTACCAAAAAAGTGTGCTCACCAACAAAAGTTTATTTTCCATCTGTCACCCTTTAACCATTTTGCCCTCCCCATGTCCCCCTTCCCATCTGGTAACCAACTTAAAAAGACACATGCGCCCCTATGTTCATTGCGGCATTATTTTAAATGGCCAAGATATGCAAACAACTTAAGTGCCCATGAACAGATAAATGGATAAAAAAAGATTCACATACAATGAAATACTACTCAGCCATTACAAAAGGTGAAATCTTGCCACCTCCAATAACATGGATGGACCTGGAGGGTACTATGCTAAGTGAAATGAGTTAGAGGGAGGAAGACAAATACTGTATGACTTCTCTCATACTTTATATATAGGATATAAAAAACTAATAAACAAGAGAAACAAAGTAAATGAACAAACTAAATCAAACTAGCTGTGTGACTTGCCGTGTGACTACTGACAAGTCAGTTCACCACTCTATCCCTTCTTTGTTAGTTTACCAGCTCTTGGAGCCTGTGACATTCTATGGTATTCAAATTCACTAAGAGCGACCATTTCCTAACAAAATATGTTACAAACTGATTTAAATAACGAAAAGGTAAGCAATGAACTAGAAGGCATCCTATTGTTTTTGTTAGTTTTATAAATATGTAAAATGAAGGTAACAAAAACAAAAAAAAACTCTTCCAATAAATATGGCATTATATCTTCTCTTAAATCCACCAAGTTAAACTTTAATTGCAAAATAATTTTCTACCTGGGAGTACTCTTCCTTGAAGTAATACTTTTTCTAAGGAAAATATATACATGATATTACTAAGAGTAAATGTATATACTCGTAGCTTCATGTTTATGTATATGTGTGTATCTGCTAACCAAGCTTCTACTGTGGTTAACCTTACTTCTGTGTAAAATGATTGTCTTTTAATATTTTATAACTGAAAATATCATTTTATGTAGATATATATATATAAATTAGCCACTCAAAAATATATTTAACTATAATATTCTCATCTAATTTACATTGAAACATAGCATATTTGACTGGGATAGAAATATAGTATTTTCTTGACTAGCCATAAATACCTTATCACTTCTTAATCTTACGCTATCCCCTGCTGGGTACCATAATAGTTCATCACTTTATTAAGTACCTAACCACCTTTACTTTCAGGTTAGTATCAATAATGTCTGGAAGGTAAGAACCAAACATGTGCTCTTTATATTGTTCATATATTAAGAATGCAATTTTTTTTTCTTTCCTTTCTTACATATTCTCCAAAAATAAAGTGCCACAAATTATTCTAACAAATCTAAGGAGGTGCTTCCTATGAAATAGAAAAAAATGCTATCAACTTCACCATGAATCATAACTATATCACTATTTGTTTTATTTTAATATGGTTGCTCACCAGCCGTATATATGTGTATGTGCCTCAAAGCCTGACTATTTTCTTACACTAAGGATACCCACTGTTAAGAAGGTAAAGCTCTGTTTACAGCTGTTGGCACCATTTGCAACTCCAGCTTACATATCAGAAACAACAGCTAAAATGAAAATTATCCTAAAAACAATAATGAAAAAACTTTGGTCAAGGTTTCATTCTTTCTTTTCAATTATTACTACAACCTTGGCACATATATATATATATATATATATATATATATATATATATATATATATACAATTTTTTTTTCTTCACAGAATGAAAGTAAGGATTACATTTATCCACTGGAATGACACAGACTTGAAATGAAAACAGACTGTAACTTTATTCATTAAATTATAATTATGTTCCATTTGTTTAAAAGCACAATCTCTGAGAAAGCTGCCTGGGATGGGATATTGGTTCAATTATTTACTAGCCATGGGAAGCCTCAATTTCACCTATAAGATGGGGAGGATAATGTTATTCAGCCTCAAAAAACAACTGAAAAGCAAGTAACATAATGCAATTTAGTATTCAGTCTACTACTTGGCATATGGTAACCAGTAACTTGATAATAATGCTGTTAAGAGTTTCTCATCCATTATGAATAGTCTCATGACAAATGAGTATATACTTCAAAGAATTTCCCCATTGTCTAGAACACTTAGCACTAATCTCACCCCTTTGATTTTAGGAATTGCTTCCTGAGGGAAACTTAGTCAAAAGAATTTACCTGTTGGATGGGCTAACATGAATACCTTTATCAGATTTGTTAGTTGCCACCAAGCAAAGAATGATGCCACAGAGAATGGAAAGCAGGATGGAAAGGTTGGAAAAGTAAGGAGGAATATCTGAGAGTTACCCATGAAGGCCTCTGAATGGACATCTGTTTCTAAAAGAACTTGCCCTACCCATAGCTCCTAAAAAGGAAAGCCACACGCACTATGTGATTCACCCTAATTGGCTACAGCTTTGAACCACTCATGAACACTCAACCCATATTAAGCCAGTAAGAGTCTCTCAGAGATACTGAATTGCAACAAGAGGTCCAAGCATGTAAAGGTGGAATAACTGGCAAAGAAGCCAGTCTGTGGAGAGAATTGGGGAATGAATCAAATATTCTGAGAAAAGAGAGTTGAGATAGCATATACCCTTACTCCTCATCCCCAAGAGAAATAAGGGAATGAAAATAAGGTAAAAGAGGTGAGAAGTAGCCACATCTCTCCACCTTTCAAGTCAAGTCTGCATGAGGTCAGGTTTTATCTAGTCTTCTGTTCTGAGAGGGCCACTTTTGCCTGGCATGTGGTTTCAATAGTGCTTCTATTTCTGTCAGCTAGAGCAGGTTTCTGCATCTTAACTCAACAATTGCTTGTCAAGAAATAAGCCCACTGAAGGCAAGCTTTCCATGAATAATATCAAGTCCCATCTTTGTGTCTAAAGAAACTAAGGGAAACATACAGGTGAAAAATAGACAGAAACAAACAAAAATCAGTCCATCATGCTATCCATTTATTTACAAGGAAATCCCCATATACAAATTTTCCTGGCTCCTGAATATGAATCATAGTCAGCTATTCTTTACTATTATAGGCCAAGAGTTTTTACGTTTGCATTTTATTCATTTAATCAAAAATATTACTAGAAGAAACACAACAAGGTCCCTTACATCATAGGGTTTGCTGTCGTCATAAATTTACTACTCTACCACCCCCCAAAAAAACAAACGAAAATCATTTAAATAAATGTAACAGAGTAATAGATTAATATTTTTGAAATAACCTTTTTAACAAAACCATAGTATTTCCAAACTGGATCTCGCGCTCCTGTTATATTCAGCATGACAAAAATCACAGTATATTTATCACCCACACCACACACAAACACACATTATTTATTGTGGGGAAACAGTTACCTGTCTTAATTTGTCTTGTTCTTCAAATTGCAGCTGCGGAGCCTAGTACAACCTGGTCTAAAACATGTGCTCTTTAAATGTGTGCTGACTGAATGAATGAATCCAACGTAAAAACTAAGTTATAGTAAGGGATGCAACTAAAACTAAGTTCAATTTCCACAGTGTATTTTCATGGCTGGTCTTAAAAATATATTTCTATTGATGCCTAGGTAGATATTGAGAAGTTTTCGATTTAATAATTAGGAAATGTTTTTTCAGTCTTTACTGGAAGAAAAGTTGACTAGCCATATTCTTATCGGGGTAAAGTGACTTAGTTAAAACTTCCCTTCAGATGTGCCAGCATACACAGAGATAAATCAGGTAGATAGACATCCAAGTCCATTCCTTGAAATGGGGCAAAAATACAGGAATTATTCCATACCACCTTTGTGCTGCTTTACACAAGCAAAGAAACCATGCATCTATGCACTGATTGTATAATAGCCTCTCCCTGGACAAGAACGTGAGGAAACGTTTTCATTCCATTCATCTTCTTTAAGTTCAGCTTCCTTATGCATAAAATGAGCATAATAATTATATTCCCACCCTACACTGTTTTTATAAGGGCAGAATGAGATAATCTATGTACAGTGCCCAGCTCATAATATGCACAAAATATTTAATTTTTAAAATCACTGAAAATTTATATTTTCCAATATTACCATCCATGTCATTTAGCTGCTGTTGTAATAATTTTAAGCTATGTTTAAATTTTCATGATGGTTTTTATTATAAAAAAGCACATGTGAGAATAGAGAGGACATTAATACACGAACAAATTAATAAATGGATGAATCTCCCTCGGCTAAAAGAAAGATTGGACAAATCAGAGTTCTGAACAAATGAGCTGGTATCAACACAAATGCACTGGCTATATCACAATACAAAAGAACCAGAAATCCATGAATGACCATAGACCTTCCTGGCAAAAAGCAACTATAAAGAGGCAGCAGCTGGTAAAGCCTGTGTCAAAAAGGATCATTTTACTCTAGAGAACAAAATGTCCTGATCTAGACCTTTCCCAATACTTCAAAACTAAATGGTATGTTGGTAATTTATTCAGGACAAAACAATCCTTCCCAAGTGACAGGTAAAGGAATGAAAATAAGTCTCATGAAAATGTTCAAAAAAACCCGAAGAGACATCTCTAATTGTTTCAGTTCTCACAGATGTAGGATGCAAAATTAGAAGGGAGAAACGAGAATCTTTCCACTCAGTGGGCTCTTTCACCTTCACTGGGCTCAGATAGCTATGTATCTAATAATAAACATGTATATGATCACGGCGGTTACAAGTCTATGATTGCACTGAAGCCTCCTGTGCAGTATGCCTTTACATAATCGGTGGATAACAAACACATGGGCTCTCAGGTCAGATTCGAAGCTTCACCACTTTCCTGCTACATGAACTCATGCAAGTCATTTAACCCCTACCATGCCCGTTTCCTCAGTTGTAAATGAGGAACATTAACTACCTTGCAAGGTTCTTGTGAAGATAAAACGATAGAACGTATGAAAGCTATCAGGCATACAGCAGGTATTCAGTAAATGATGTCTGTTTTTACTGCTTTGTTTGAACATGAAAAGATAGCATGAGGTGAAAGAGACGCCGTTCAATGGCTGTCCATATTCTCAAAGGCGTTTAAGGTGTTTCTCCTTACACATATTCTATTTTACTTCAGTTATCGATGGCATTTTCCATCACTGAATCAGCAGGTATTTCTCATGGGTGTTTACTTCCTTCTCAGGTACTTAAAACCCAGCCTGACCTTTCTGTGAGAGGTAAAGGTCATGTAGACATTAAATTACCCATGTTTATTTCCAGAATTTCCATTAGTTTGGCTTGACATAATTTAGTACTAATATCCGGGTTATAAAACTAATACTAAGAAAGAGATTACATTTAAATGCATTTTCCAGTGGGAAGTGGGATGCATTTCTAATCGTGCTGTCTAACTACAAGCAAACAAATGGTCATTTGATTCTTTTGTCATTATCATGACATATAATATTGACCACAGAGATCACTAATGGGTTCCCCCACACACACTCAATGTAAACAACAATACAACATGATACATAACAGGTCTTAGAGTTATTAAGAGATAATCACATCCTTGGGACTTTCACTGGGCACAGTAAGTGGCACTGCTAAAACACGATTATCTCTCGATAACAAGGGTACTTGCACTTTTCACAAAGTGAGAAGAAAAGTCATTACTGTAGGGAAAATGTGCATTTATTTTACCGAAACATAAAGCTGACAACTTAAGCTAACAAGGAGTGGCTCTCCCTGAGATGACAATGTTACACAGTGTAGGAGGCTTCATATCAAGGTTACACAGGCACCATCACCTTCAAGAGTCTGGCTTGAAGAGCCATTTTCTGGAAGCCTAATTTCTAGGGTCTTGTTGACAAGATAAACAGGGCTGGGAGATGCTTAAGGGCCTAGAGATCTATAAATCTATTTAAGACAGAAAAGGGACTGTGAAGAGCAATGGGAATGGCTTATACGGCTTATCAGTTGTAAGGTTAGGGACTTGAGATTCTGAGCTTCTCAAGTTGTCCTGATGAAACATAATTAGGCCAGCTCACCTGAGGGACTAGAGACATATGTTCCAGCCTCCAGGAGGTCCCAGGACAAACAACCAGTGACATCGAAGAAGGGAATGGTGGCAAGTGGATTTAGAATTAGGACAGTAGGAAAAAGACACAGGCATGAGTCTTTAGCACTGCTCTCAAGGATGGAAAAAAGTTCATACACAAGATAGAGCTTTATTTGAGGGTTCTAATCAGCAAGAAAACTCTATTCACCTAAAATTACTCAGAATGGGCTTCCCTGGTGGCGCAGTGGTTGAGAGTCCACCTGCCGATGCAGGGGACATGGGTTCGTGCCCCGGTCCGGGAAGATCCCACATGCCGCGGAGCGGCTGGGTCCGTGAGCCATGGCCGCTGAGCCTACGTGTCCGGAGAGGCTACAACAGTGAGAGGCCCGCGTACCGCAAAAAAAAAAAAAAAAAAGTACTCGGACGGTGGTATTTTCTGGTCTCCCTAACTCACAAGAAATACTCTTGAGTCTCCATTTACTAATCAATAAAATGGGTTTTTTAAAAAGGCCTCCTCAGAGTTACTGGGAAAAGTAAAGAAAATATTGAGTTCGAAAGTACTCTAATTATATAACAACTTATATTTGTCAGATATGATTTGGAGAGATTAATTATATAAATATTAAAAATGGGGTGAGAATACATAATTTCTCAAAAGTTCTGCCAGTGATGTGACCTAAGTTTATTTTTATGAGATAATACTAGTAGAGAATACATAATATTAATAATTATTTTATTGTAATATGCTTGGAACTGTAAGCTTGGCATTTTGGCCCCTAAGATACTATCCTCAAAACATCTAAAGTCTTAAAACATGTGCAAAGGTGTTACTGATTTTAGGAGTTTACAGCATAAAAGAGCCAAAAATTCTATTGCTCTAAATCAGTGATTATCAAACAGAGGCAATGTTTCAGCAAAGTATGGAGATAGTTTTGATCGTCATAATTGGGGGAGGGGGAGGGTGGTTTGCTCTGGCATCTAGTAGGTGGATGACATGGATATTGCCAGACCTCCCATGATGCACAGGACCCTGTTCCCTGTCCTCTTTAAATACAGACACTTACTGTTATCACTTAACTCATAACTTGAATGACTTATCTCACGAGGCACCCACATCTACAATTCAGTGCTGTGAAAAACCACCTCATCAGCCTCAACATCCTAGGAATAGAGATGGAAAATAATTCTCTTCAAATTATTGAAGTCCATATCCAAATGCAGGCTTTTTAGCCCTTTAAATTTCCATTAAGAATAATTATCAGTTTGGCTAAATCCCATTGTCTTTCCCCTTGGGAAACCATAGGGGTAGAGTCAATGGGTTGGCAATCTGCAAAACCAGAAAATAAAATTTGCAAGGGTTCACCATTATCACAAAAATTTGGCACAGTTGTAATGACAACCTGTCACTCTGCATTCCCAAGTCATATATAACTCCAATGCTTGACATTCCACCACATCACATTATGTGATGTGATATTAAAATATAGTGGACACTTGGAATTCTATATTTCCTATAAGTGCATGCTACTTATCTCAGTTTTACCACCACAGGGGGAATAAAATACCTATATTTCTGTCCAAGAAATGGAAGACAAATGAAATGAAGCAAAAATTGCAGAAAGTAACTATAGATGTTAGAATCCAAATATTTTCACATGGATAACTTCATAAACTTTAAGATGAAATACAGCATGGAATAGTGGTTGAGAGTGCAGAATCGGGCTTTCAGAATTCAGATCTCCACTGTCTAGCTGAGTGACCTTCAGCAAATTACTTAAACTCTCTGTGCCTTACTCTCCTTGTGTATTAAACAAAGGTATTATTCCTATTTGCTTCATAAGGCTGCTATGATGATTATATAAATTAATATTTAGAAAGTTTTTAGAATCCCTCCTGATACACAGTAAAGGCTATGAGCTCCTTTTTTTTTTTCTTTTTTAAATAAAAAGAAACAGCTCGATAGGCAGAGTGTATTATCCCATTTTACCTGAGAAGTAACGTAAGCTCTATGAGTGTTAAGTAACTTTTCCCAGATTCACTCTTTCCTTGAGTTTGCGCAGCACTGCCCTGTTCTCATAGCTGCATGGACCTCAGTGTGCTGTGTGATTGCTGTGTGAGATCTCAACTCCCTGACCACATACCAAGTACACGGCACACAACTATACATGATGGATGACAAAATGGAGAGTGGGGTGAAGGAAACAGTTTGGAGGCCTGAGAGTCTCACAATCTGGTCCCTCCAGGCAGAAAATTTGTTGATAGCCATAAGCGGCTTGTATATAATGGAAACCATGGTAAGGGCTCTGAACTCCAATTTCAGAACCTTGATAAATAAGGATTATAGGGGATCTCAGTTTTCAAAAATATGGTCATAGGACTTCTAGGGGTACACACCATTATTTTTATTTTCTGAACATTTTAATGTAAATCTATGTGCATTTATTTTATGTTTGTGTGAATATTTATATATTTATTTGTATGTTTATTTTCCATTAATGACAAGTGTTCATCTATTTGTATTACTGATATAAGCATTCTTCAGATCCACAATTAGTTAAAAATCCATTAAATTTATAGAAAATGTTAAGTAGACAATAGTAGAGATGGTATGCAGCTATGGTAAGAAATATGACCCTGGTACATAACTGTCTAAAATGTGGGGTATACTCGTACTTGAAAAGGGAAATTCCATTTGAATAATTAGATCTAGGAGTGTAGAATAAGGAGGGTTTCAAATATTACCCTGCTTGTCACTAGGAACATCGATTTATTCTGGGTTTCTGAAGGAAGAGTACTACTTCCCACCAGTACACTTGAGAATGTGTGTTCTTTTCCATATCTCTTGCTGTTCATGGTCCAGAAAGAGATCTATGTTATGGTTCTTTTTAAAGACAGAAGCATTAATTGCACAACACCGCATCTTGAAAGGGAAAGGCATCCGGAACAAAAGGTAAAGTACAAAGAATGACTTGTTTTTCTTCCTTAAAGAGGGAGAGACTTGCTGATGCAAAAAGACCAGTGCCATCTCAACAAAGGGCTACTGAACTCTAAAGTGAATCTTAAAGCTCAGTATGTATTTACAATATCATCAAATATTTTGTTATTACCATGAAGAATGAAATAGTAACTAAACAGCACAAAGGGAATGAAAGAAGTAATATTTTACAACTTACTGAATTGAGTTACACATACAATAATTTCCAGGATTGATTCTCTGTCTACTTTTGAAGCAAATAGCCATGAATCTGGAAATCCATGCACAAGTGTGTGAAGAATGCAAACGTTTTCCTACTCAGTGGCAAATTTCTTTAGCTTTCTTGAAAAGAAACTTAGCACTCTACACACATAGACATGCACACTGTGATTGTAAGGATTGTGTAAATCATACCAACTTGAAATTTCCCCAGGTCACTATAAATCAGTTATGACTTAAGTAAACTCCAGGGTAGGCACTGCTACAGTTGAAACCACTTGAAAAAATTATCTTGGTGTCCTACATTTCTGTAGATAGATAAAAGCTTTATATATAGTCCAGGTCCAAGAAAGCTTAGTGAACTAGTAAGAGAACAGGCTTCTGAGTTAGAGAAACACTGGTTCAAACCTAGCCATCACGTTTACTCCTGTAAAACCAGAGGCAAAGGAGTCTCTCTTAGCTTCGATTTCTACATTTGTAAAACAAAGGCCATAATAACGGCTCAGCGCCCAGCACATGGTATTAATTCAAAGATAGTGGCGGTCACTCCTATCCTTGCTTCAAGTGAGACCCTATTCCCTCGTTCTGTCCTTGGAAAGAGACTAAGTCACCTGAATGAGTTCTCAGACTGAGAAGGTTATCCAAGTTAGGGCTCAATTTCCCCTCATAGTTGCTATGTGCTAAAGTATATTTCCTTGATGGTTTTCTTAATCCCCAATTATTTGACCTTTTCACTCTGTACCATGTTATAATTTTCTAAAAAAAAAAAAGTTCAAATACTGTAGGAGAAATTCCATGTTTTTTTGATAGCATGCTTCTGTTAGGAAAAACACACAAAAATAATACTTCTAATGATGTATTTTTATCTCTAAAGTATGTAATTGTACTATTAAATTATATATGACATTTAAACACTATCTTAAATGATGTAAAATACATAAATAGAAGTTCTCCTATTTTCCCACCCTCATATGGATATACAGTTGACCCTTGAATAATACAGGTTTGAACTGTGTTGGCCCACTTAATATACAGATTTTTTTTCAATAAACATATAGTTCGCCCTGTATCACTGTGGATGTGGAATTAGTGGATACAGAAGGCTGACTATGGGACTTGAGCATCCACAGATTTTGGTATCTGGGACAGGTCCTAGAACCGATTCCCTAAAGACCCCAAAGGACAAGTAACTGTATTTGGCTATCATCCAGCATGCATCTGACCACTGGTAAGTCCCTTGTAAAGAAACACCTAAATACAGGAACAATTAAAGGCTTCCAATTTTGGCCATTTCAGAGTAATGAGCACCACACTTACTTTAGTCTTGTAAACTGCTATAAAAGTGAACAAAATACTGAGGAAACTGTTTCCAGGTGTTGGACAACAGACAGCACAAGGCTGATCTTTGAGAGAAAAGAAGCACATGATATCAGCTCTTCATGCATCCCAACATGACTTCTGTGGGCACCTTCCCAACCACAGCAAAGGGAAGTGATGCCCACACTGGAAATGTGGTCTCGCTGGGTAAAGTAGAGACTGGAGTTTGGGGCTATTTGGAATTTAGAATCTCCAGGGTAGGTAATGAAAAGGAGGGAGCTGCACAGAGAAGGATCTGTTGACATCTTGAGCTGTCAGCTAAAAACTAAAATGCACATGCCAAGGGCAAGATTCCACAAGGCCTGGCAGAGAACAGGCACTGGGGCAGCTTGAGATGAACATATACCATCTTTCTCCCAGGGCTGGAGATTGAAGATCCAGAAGCCAGAGTAGAAAAAACTTGATGAACACCCCAGGTATTCAACTGAGACCCTAAAAAGGTACACTCTTAAATTTACTGAGAACCTCAAAGAGCTTTTATTTGTATGGGTTATGTATATCATACCTACCATATTAGAAATTAAAACTGAAACTTCTAAAAGTAGTAAATCCTTTAACAATCAGTATATTACACACTAACATAAACAACATATCTTATGGAAAAATAACTATATTATCTGAAGAAATAGTGAGAAGAGTGGCATGTTGGTACATTTTCACAAATTGTGTTAATGTCAGACTCAACAGCAGATTAACTGAATTCTCCTATTTGTCTCTGCATTCAGTATTAATTTACGTGTTATCACATGCCAGGCACCTGTGAAAGACTGAGAGTGACAGGTAAATACCATCTTAGTATTATAATAAAAATATCTTGGATCTGACCGGCCACCTGAAAATCTTGGTTATCACCCTGACCAGGGTTCCCTGGATCAGACTTTGAGAACTACTGTAAGAGGATGCCTTGGAAGCAGAGAGAAGCAACACCTCACTTAAACAGAGAGATAAAAAGAAAGAATAAAGGGCTTCCCTGGTGGCTCAGTGGTTGAGAGTCCGCCTGCCGATGCAGGGGACAGGGGTGCGGGCCCCAGTCCGCGAAGATCCCACATGCCGGGGAGCGGCTGGGCCCGTGAGCCGTGGCCGCTGAGACTGTGCATCCGGAGCCTGTGCGAGGCCCGCGTACCGCAAAAAAAAAAAAAAAAAAAAAAGAAAGAATAAGAAAACATGTATGAGCAAAATTCGGGCGGGGGGAGGTTTTCATAAAGCGATTTCAGCTTAATTTTCTCTCCTACAGAGTAAATAAAAGATCTCTGCTTTGCAGGGGAATCACTCTTTGTGATTGTTTTCAGAGTTGGGGGATCAGTGAGCGTGGGCTGAGAGGAGTGGGTAGGGATTGGGTAACGCAGGCTGGTTCATCCCCCTGGAAAAGCAGCTGGGTCCAGAGAACACGTAAGACGCAAGCAGATCCAAACACTTTTTTCCCTGAGTTTAATCTATGGACTTTTGAGGGCAGGCTCGAGGTTCTCAGGAGCCACCTACCTCTGTCCTGGCACCAGCCTGAGAGAAGCAGAGGTGGGACACACAGAGAGACACCTACTGAGAGCACAGCGTGAACCCCTGGATTCAACTATGCCTAAACTGAATCCAGGGAATGTCAATTATACAATTAAAACTGAAAGCAAAAGACAGTATCTGGAAGAAAACACACTCCTGGCCGAAATAGAGAAAGGCACAACTTAAGTTAGTGTCTTATGCTTCTGGACTAGAAAATGGGAAAGTTCTGATAAAGTTCATGCCACAGAGAATACGTACATCTGGTGAAGTACATAGTGTGTGTCTGTGTGTGTGTGTGTGTGTGTGTGTCTGTCTTAAGAGAAAAATACTACAGATACATTGTCTATTTTCTCCATCATTCCTCTCCTCTGCCCCCACCTTCTGTTCCAAAAACTTAAGCTTTCTGAGCCAGGCCAAAACTGAGGCCCTGGAACTCTACACCATACTCTACACAGTGCTCCTCACCTCAGCACAATATTGTCCTTTCCCTACCAGAGGACAATGGACAGTGTCTAGAGACATTTTTGATTGTCATGACTTGTGGAGGGGGTGTTACTGGCATCTAGTGGATAGAGCCCAGGGATGCAGCTAAATATTCTATATTGAACACGACAGGTCCCCAGAACAAAAAATTGTCCAGTCCAAAATGTCAACAGTGCTAACGCTGAGAAGTTCATCTCAAGGAAATAACCTTGGTTTGAGAATTTCTGTTTTTCTAGGCTAGCACTCTCTGAATTGCCAGTTTACTACCTAGATTTCTACAAACACCCAGACAATATTATTAAGCCCAGTATTAAACTTTACTATTTCCCGAAGCTGTTTGTATTCATACTGTATGGTTCAAACTATTCTAATTCGAGTCAATGCACTAATGGGAGTATACACAGATACATGAGTGTATATGTGCTTGCTTATTCAAATCAGAGTTTCAATGCCACAGTTACTTTGACCACAATGTGTCAGGACAAAAAATGAAATAAAGCATCAAAGAAACTTAATTTAATGGATGGACTCTTTGTTTAGCTTAAAAACATGTTCATTTGGTTTGAGGCACACTCTGACAACAAAAAGAATGGGATCACTACCGAGGAGCTCTGAGAAATGGAAGAAAAAGAGACATCTAAAAGTCTATACACATAGACTTAATATAACTTGAAGCAGAATGACACTTCATGGGAAAACTCTGAGCTTTTGTTTGCCAGCTTCCATGAACCCCCAGGAGACCATGGCATGCAAATATGTTCTCCCAGATCCCACAGTTTCCATCCATTTCAAAGTCCTCTCCTGGCTGCCCTTCTCTCTCCTTGTCATTTACAGTCTGTGCCCCAGAGACAGGCTAACGGGCTTGATTTTGTTACCCTAGCCAGCATTCCTATAGGACTCTTCATCCTGTAATCATCATTGTTCCAGCAGTGCATGTCTATGAAATTAACATGGAAGAGATTGATTCTTCAGGTATGTGTTTGCTGCTATTGACAGTCAATCCAGATCACTCCCTGCGAGGCAAGACAGCTCAGGCACAAAAAATACCTTTGCTTATCAAGCTGAGGCTCTGTGCCAGTGAGATGGCAATTTTGGGCCCATATGACAGCAGCCAGAATGAGCTAGGGCGCTCAGGAGAGTGAATTTTGGTAACCCTGCAGTATTCCATTAATCTGAAATCCACTAATCGGAGACCTCAATTTTTTCTCCATTTTAAAGCTCTGATCCATTTACAACATTACACAAACACAGTTAGTACCTCAATTAAAAATAGACACTGCTGGTAGCATGTTTCAGGCATTTAGATTTTCAGTATCTTAGGATCTCAATTTTGTTTTTCATTTTAAAATATATATTTATTGTGGTAAAATAAATTTAAGGTAAAATTTGCCATTTTAACTATTTTTCAATGTATGATTCAGTGGCATTAAGTTACATTCACAACGCTGTGCAAACATCACCACTATCCATCTCTAAAACTTCTTCATCATCCCTAAAAGAAATGTTATACTCATTAAACAATCACTCCTCAGTACCTGGTAACCTCTATTCTACTTTCTGTTGCTATGAATTTGTCAATTTTAGGACCTCAGATAAGTGGAATTTTCTATCAAAATTTAACCTTTTGTGGGACTTCCCTGGTTGCACAGTGGTTAAGAATCTGCTTGTCAATGCAGGGGACACGGGTTCAAGCCCTGGACTGGAAAGATCCCACATGACGCGGAGCAACTAAGCCCATGTGCCACAACTACTGAGCCTGAGCTCTAGAGACCGTGAACCACAACTACGGAGCCCACGCGCCTAGGGCCCGTGCTCCGCAACAAGAGAAGCCACCGCAATGAGAAGCCCGCGCACTGCAACGAAGAGTAGCCCCTACTCGCTGCAACTAGAGAAAGCACGTAGCAAGGAAGACCCAAAGCAGCCATAAATAAATACATACATACATACATACATAAATACATAAAAATACCCTTTTGTGTGACAGATTTCACTAGCACGTTTTCAAGGTCCATCCATGTTACAGCATATATCAGAAGTCCATTCCTTGTTAAGGTTCGATAATATTTCATTATATGGATGTATTACATTTTGGTTACCCATTCATCTGTTGAACATGTGGGTTGGTTTTACCTTTTGGCCGTTCTCAATAATGCTGCTAACATCATAGGTGTAAAAGTATCCGAGTCCCTGCTTTCTATTTAAATTTTGATTCATTTTTGCTCATTAAAAAGAAAAAACTACCTGACAGCTGTAAAGTGTTACAAAGTAAGATAATCTAGTGGTTTTTTTTTTTTAATATGATCTTATGTGACTCCTTGTGGCACAGGTAGAGATAATTTTTACAAATACGAACACTGCCACTTGGAGAACTTCAGTTATTTTCCAAAGCATATACAACAAATAAGTACAGTTATTGGTAATATTCTTTCATCTTTCTATGGCCACCCAAAATACCTGGTCCTTATCAGCAGATCACGAACATGGACTTTGAAGAAACAAATAATATTCCATTTCAAAGCAGCTCACTATATCTTTGGTTAAGTTAAAGTGAAGGTCAAATCACTTCACTATATATCATAAGACACTTCTCTCTCTTTTACCACAAACAGCCAAGTGACAGAGGAGAGCTAGATATAATGATTCTGAAGTTTATGTGGCCACAAATGTTCTTCTTAACCATGTCAATATATTAATTCTGTAGTTCCATGAATGGAAAACTGAGATACTAGGTTGTATAAAACCACGACTTCAGATGCAATCTAGTTGTGACGAGGCTAAGAACAAAAGGAACATAAGTTTAAAGCTGATATAAATAAAAATACTAACAAAATAATGGTACTGAAAACAAAGATTGCTAAATGTTACAATAACTGCATACCCAAGAATGAAACTTTGGAAACCTTATTTTAAGACAGCAGCTCTTCTAATTTAAACAATTGCAGAACTCTACATTTTTAAGATGTTTACTAAGTCTTGGTCACTCACGTAATATTACTTTATTGAACTCTCATGGCCGTTCTTTGGGGACAAACTGTTATTTCCATTTAAAGCTAAAGAAACTGAGAGTTTCAAATAACTCTCATGGGGGCACATGGCTAACGGTGGAGGTGAACTTTGAACCACTATCTATGTGACTCCTGAGATAAAGCTTTTTATGACTGTGCTATCTGCAATTGGTCCAAACCACATTTCACAACTGGGACAATGCTTCAAGCAAGTATGTGTTTATGAGGGAGATAAGAATTAATGTGCCTTGTCAATTAAAATGGGTCCCCTCAGAGCTATGAGATGGAGCCTGCTCAGCCTGTGTTTGACAGTTCCCGCATTATCTGGTATTTCTCCATTCTGAGAATTTAGCAACCCAGCATGGCTCCAACGTGGATTCATCTACCGTTTCTTTCAGACCTCTCCCCTGAGCTTCTAACGTTGGCTGTTTTACTGAAATATAAATATTTTATGAGTGAAACATGTCTAGAATGTTCTAAAGAGAGTTTCACTGTTGCTATTGTAATTATTCTTAATTATCACTATTGTTCCCTTTGGAGCAAGTTAACTCAGGGAGCACTTATGCAATCTGCCTACAGAAAATCACTGAGCGTAAGCTATGAAGGAATTACCAACCAAATGTAGACTCCTGTGTTTCTTTTTCCTGTGCACCGGCAGTAATAATTTTAGAAGTCAGCAGTATACATGGTTTGGAGTTCACATTGATATTTGCTTCACGAGAATTTATGGCATCCCAAAACTGACACCATCAACTTAGAATGGTAGTCTTTATTAACATGGTAAATTAATATGGAATACTGACTGATGTCTTGAGTAAAATTAATGTGCCATTAACCTTAACTATACCAATAAAGTTATTTCATGAAGGTCAACTACAAGAACATTTATCCACCTGGGATACACAGCAAATATATATTATCTCGATGTTAATGTGGAATGTAGATGTTAAAAGGGAAAGGCAATTGAAAGTAAATATTAAAACGTTGGTTGAAATAAAAATCATAAAGGTTTTTGATTTATGACACATAAGCTGTATTAGTTCAGGATTCCCTATCCCATATCATCACTTATGTTGTTTCCTATAATTTGTGTTGATGAGTTATAAGTAGCTGGGACCAAAGTTTCCTTCTCTAAACCACATTAATACATCTTAGTTACGCTGACAAAGAGCAGAACATTTTTAAAGCTTGAAGGGTCACGAGAGATAATTAAGTTCCACCTTCTCATTCTATACATGAGGAAACGAACATCTAGAGATCCTGAAGCACAGAGAGAAGAACAGAGCCTCAGTCTAACTCTCACTCTGGAATTATACCCCCTACAACCTGCTTTTCATTCCAGCTTTCTCTTTGCTAAGGCACCTTCTCTCCTTTTGTTCTCTAACTCTGACAGATTGTAGAAGACCAACACTTTTTTTTTTTTTTTTTTTGTGGCTGCATTGGGTCTTCATTGCTGCGCGCAGGTGTTCCCTAGTTGGGGAAAGCAGGGGCTACTCTTCGTTGCGGTGCGCGGGCTTCTCATTGCAGCGGCTTCTCTTGTTGCAGAGCACAGGTTCTAGGGTCGCGGGCGCAGTAGTTGTGGCGCACAGGCTTAGTTGCTCCACGGCATGTGGGATCTTCCCGGAACGGGGATCGAATCCATGTCCCCTGCATAGGCAGGTGGATTCTTAACCACTGCACCACCAGGGGAGTCCCAAGACCAACTTTTAAAGTAAGTAAAATAGAGGTAATAATGCCTAATAAATAGATGTATTATGATGGACAAACCAAATGTTCTTGAAATCTTACTTAAAAACTGTAAAACGTTATATTTTATATTCATAATAGGAATAATTGTATAACGATATTATTTTATTGCAAATATAAATATATATATTTATTATAAAAATAAAAGTAACTTTTAAGCCATTGAAAAAGTTGAACTCTCCTTTGAGAAGTCTCTTCTTTTTTAAGTAGCCCAGAAGAATGCAGGCTTTGAGACCAGGAAAATGTGGTTTCTAGGCAAGTCTCACTCAGCTTACTGGCCACCATTCTTGAATATCTCTGGATGTTCTAGATGTCTAAAATCATTAACAGTAATATTTCTCTTATATGGTAGATGTGAATATTAAATAATATATATAAAATATGGGACAATACTTGGACCCTAGTATACATTTGATAATTATGGATAAATATTAATTTTCATTCTCTTCCTTTTGAATCTTCCCTCTTTCCTTTGAATATGTATAATTAAATTGCAAAATTTTAAATAGTACTAATATGCAGGCATAAATCTGTACTTACCAAATTATTTTATTACCATAGAAAGCGACTTAGTAAGCTTCTCTATAACGTAGACAAACAACTTAAAGATACAAAACGGTAAGTAAATCTGCTCATGAAATGGTACCACACACCCCTAAGCATTCTCAATTAAAACAAGCATGTGCAGCTCTCACATTAGGAGGAGAGGAATATACCGAAATCTGGATTAATCTTAGAAATACTTCAATGGAGAAGAACAGAGTCATCTTATTCAAGGGAGAGCAATGCTGATGTGTTAAAAGACACTTTGCTACATCCCAGGTATTCTGACAATTTCTGATGGAGGCAGGGTCAAGGTCTTCTGGTACAAGTTACCTTTCTGATAAGGATAATTCTAATAATATGTATTTCCAGCACATTAGGTCCTTCAGTATATACAGGATATATATTCACATGATGATATATCAGCATATTCAAGCTGCCACTTTTAATGTACCAGATCACACTAAGATTAACACTCAAATTAATTTTGACTTAAATCGAGAGAAATACAAAACAACGGGGAAAATGAAGTTAAAAGACAAAGTGTTCGGGCTTCCCTGGTGGCGCAGTGGTTGAGAGTCCGCCTGCCGATGCAGGGGACACGGGTTCGTGCCCCGGTCTGGGAAGATCCCACATGCCGCGGAGCGGCTGGGCCCGTGAGCCATGGCCGCTGAGCCTGCGCGTCCGGAGCCTGTCCTCCGCAACGGGAGAGGCCACAACAGTGAGAGGCCCGCGTAACGCATAAAAAAAAAAAAAAAAAAAAAAAAGACAAAGTGTTCTGAATGGAGTCCTAGAGGACATACCGAAGACATGTGTACTGTTGATGCGAGAGTAAGATAACGCTTTGAAACAATATTACTCTTCTCAGAAAAAAGGGATGCTAGCTTCCTGGGCCACAGACTCTGAGGGCTAGCACATCAGTCTTTTTAAAGAAATTACTACCATGCTGTGTTTGGTTTACTGTCTCCCACGTTGCATTTTACCAACTGTATCAAAGCACAGAGTGTAACAGCTCCAATTTCTTTCATAGCAGCCACACTGTGTGAGCAAAATTGACAGATTAACTAGAAGAAAGCTTCTGACGTCACTAGAAACTATGACTGCCCATTAGAACAGAATGTAGACAAAGAACACACGGAAAGGAATGGCTTGGTGATCCGCTGCGCCAGCACCAGTTACGATCTGAGTGTGAGTAGGAGAGGGTCCATCCAGGAATGATAACCTGGACAGTGGTGCCCAGCACTCACTCTGGGTGAGGATAAAGATCTGGATTAGAAAAGTAGCTATTGATTTTTCTGAGTATTTCAGCTATTATTCTGATGAATCCTCTGGTTGCTAGCTTATACTAAAATATAAACAGCATACATATCTGCTTCTTACATAAATTAATGAGGTTAAGCTAAAAGAAATACCAACTGCTTCACAAACAAGTACCACTGTTAATTGAGTTCAGAAACGTACATTTGTCTTTTTTATGATAATCTGTCAGGTCTAGATTCAGTGGGAAGCAGTATACCTCACATTTATACAGAAACTATACAGTGTGTTTGAGAAATATCTGCTCTGTGGTCCATAGAAATAGGGAAGACTGCTATTATGACACCTGTTTTAGAAATGAGTGACTTAGAGGTCTGCGAGTTTAAACGTGGTGACTAACAGCAGAGAAAATAAGGAAAGTGGTAGTGTTTGTGGGATGAAAGGAAGGTGTGGGCAGGAGGAAAGAAGTCCTGAAAGAGAAATCAAAGGAAGATACACATTGGCTCAACCTCAATGTAATTTGCAAGTATTTTTCCCTTTTTTGAGTTATTTACTTTAAAAGTTTGTATCAATACACCTTTAAAAGATAACTATGGATAAATTAAACCTTTCAAAGGGCAACGGCAATGTTCACGTTACTGGGAAGATGTGGTATGATATGCGATGATTTACGTTTTATTTATGGATGAAATGGATAAAAACAACTTCACAATAGATCACAGCTGATGCCTCTGTTATGGAGCATTCCCTCAGGGAAAGGGCTGTCAGAATATTTACCATAAACTGGAGTTTTAATGTGTCTGTTACAGTTATTTAAATCATCAGCAATCTACACTTTAAGACTATTTTCTCCTATCATTTAGTATAATTTGACCTTCTAGACTTTAAGTAAGACAGATAAGTAGGGGGTATGCCTCAAATATATCTTGAAAGGGAATGTCCTTTTCAAACTGAAATTTTACTGTCAAACAGATGAATTAGTACATACAGATCATGTATAATGAAAGACTTTAAACATCAGAGTGTTTAATATCTACTTACTAAAAACTCACCAAATATTCTACTGATATTTTTATCTATCAATGTAGCTATCTATCAAAATGTATCACGTTACTGGTTTCACCAGTAACATGAAATTATGATGCAAAAAAAGGGAAATATGTCATATTAAAAAGATAAGCTACCTCTTCAAAATTAATTACTAATAGAGCCTATAGTTTGCAGGTGGAAACTCAGAGTCACACAAACTAACTGATTTACCAACAATCATCCCTGGTAATTCCATAACGCGAATTGAAGCCTCCTGATTCTTGATGCATGAATTCTTCTGTTATATAAGGAAAATCCTAATTGGCTAAAAATGGGCCAGTTCAGTGTATCTGAACATATTTTCTAGTTCTATATTTGAGGAAAATTCTCACTGTATCCTCACATGGGGTTAGGGTTCTCCATAGGGTCTCTTTATAAGCTCACTGCTATCGTTCATGAGAAATCTACCCTCATATCCTCATCAACACCCAAAAGCCCCATATCTTAATACCATCACCGTGGGGGTTATGTTTCAACATACAAATGTCGAGGACACAAACATTCAGACAAGAGCATTGCGCATGCCTCTAGTCTGACAGAGGTTTCAGAATCACCACCATCAACACCAAAAGCACTGACTTTTATTCAGTGTGTCAGACTCTGCACCAGGTGCTTCTAGATTATGCCACTTCATAAAGGACATTTGTTAGTTTGCCCTCTATTTCCATGCTCCGAAACAATTATGTAACATAAAGTATACATGTATCATTAATTTGAAGTGGTTATACATTAAGATGGCATCCCAGTGTCATCCCATTGGGGTAACTATGATGAATTTTACATTTTTCCAGATTATTATTATTTTTTTACTTGGGTCAATTCATATAATTTGTATTGCTCAAAAAATCATTCATCTAACATTTTTAATATCTTCTGTATTGATATAACCCCCTTATAATTATTAATCCAGTGTATATGTTTTCCTTATTTCTTGTGCATGAGACATTTGAGCAATTTATGTATGTCTTGATTTTTAAGGCACAGCTCTCAGATTTATCTAATTTATTTTCTGGTTTTGCATTATTTAATGATGTTTTCATTATTTTCTTTACTCTTATAGCTTTATTATCTATTTTAACTTTTCAAGTTGAACATCAACTTAACTTCATTAATAATATGTCATATGATGACATTTTATTTAAAGCTATGTATTTGCCTGCAAGTACAATTTTGGTCCTACTTCACGGGCTTTGACATGTAGTGCTTTTATTTTTGTCATGTGCTTAATAGTATGTGACTCTAGTTTCTAATTTTAGTTCTTATTTTATCTATGTCCACAATATATGAAAACAATCTCAGTCATAAACACATACACAGAAACAGGCACACAAAAACAACCAACCAAAAACCCAGATGCTTGCACCTAAAATACCTGTTTTAGGTCAACTCATCTGAAAATACAGGTTTCTGTAACATTTGAGAAAAAAATTAGTTTATTTTCCAAAAACTATGTTCTTTGTACTTATGATGTGATTTGTATTACAAAACACAAATATTCCAGAAAGCACAAATTTTGTTATTAGAAAGGACTGAACCATTTGGGTCACATCACCTTTTACATGAAGAATCACGAGTATTATCTTACACAGATTTCAGGATCTACCAGGATGGATTTCCTCCTGGCTTACTGGGATGCAAAATTTCCTGTAGATCTTTGTAACAAATTAGCTGATAACTAAGACGTTTAAATCAGCCAGAACAGCTAGGTTATAGCCCAATATGATTAAAATCAAGGCCTTAAAGCAATTCATTTCTGATTCATGCTCTACGTCTAATGTTTGTTGGCAATGTTTGTTTACCACAATTATTCAGGGGCATGAAAGAGAGTATCAACAAACATTTCCAAAATCTCCACAACAGTGAGAAGGGAAGTAAATTAGGCACTGGTTTTTAAAGCTGTTTTAATCCAAGTGTGATTCATGTCACTTCTATTCATATTCCATTGGCCATAGCAGTTGGTCTGGCCTCATTTTTGGGAGAAGTACAACCCTACCATGTACCCAGAAAGACAGTAAGAATAAGAATATTGCATAAAATTCATTCTTTACTTTTCCCTTTAGCTTAAAAAACTGCTTTTTCTCATGGCATGAAACCCTCACATTTATCATACACCCAATCAATGACTATTTCTTAAGTGCTTACACTATACCAGATACACATCCCTGATTAAGAATCTTCTGAGGGGCTTCCCTGGTGGCGCAGTTGTTGAGAGTCTGCCTGCCGATGCAGGGGACACGGGTTCATGCCCCGGTCCGGCAGGACCCCACATGCAGCACAGCGGCTGGGCCCGTAAGCCATGGCCGCTGAGCCTTCGCTCCACAATGGGAGAGGCCACAACAGTGAGAGGCCCGAGTACCGCAAAAAAAAAAAAAGAATCCTCTGAATTTCACACCTCTGGAAAATATCTAAGGATTGCCTGAAATATTCTGTTATGTTTAGATGAAGGGCAAAGAGTTTTAACAAAGAAATATAATTGCTTGGAAAACATATTTCTATTCAACTACTCTTCATATGAGCAATTTTCCAAATAATTGTCTATTCATACAGTTTTCCAAAGTATTATAAATGTGTACCAGCCCTTGCTCTGACATAACAAGCTTGCTGTATAGACGCAAGACGAGATGCACACTCCTCACTCCCCTGAGCATGTCAGAGCACTGAAGAAAACCTACTGAAATGCTACTCCTGCTGAGCGACCAGGAAGAGCATCAGTTATTCGTTCTCACAGGTGCACAGCTGCTCTCTGACAAGACTGTTTCAAGTAATACTCCATTCACTACTTTTACTGCAGATGATAAAAAGTAGAACGGCAAAGAGTTATTAAAAGCCTCAATAGAAGGAAAACCCAACAGTGCCTGCGTCAGTGAAAGGCCTCTCTGATTCTTGTCAAATACGTTTCTGTTTGATATACTTCTTCAACGGTTCCAGGAAAATAATGAAGTAAATTAAAATCACTGTAAAATTACAAATCAAAATCTCAGGTTGACAGAAAGACAGAAGCAAGAGCATTTCAAATCAAGGGAAAATATACATCACCAACTCATCCACAGTGCTTTCCTTTCTAAAGAGACTATGACTCATTCCTGCTGCTATTGCTAGGTGGGACAGCTTGACTCAGGAATGGAGAAACAGCCTTCAATTAGAAATTCATTGAAATTTGTCAGATTCATTAAGACATTAATGTCACTTCAAGGGGGAATGGTAGGTATGTTTTTGATTCACTCTGCCTCTCTGTTTCTGATATTTTCATTCTAGGCTACATTCCTTAGCTGTTATTTTTCATTCATTAAGAAGGAAAAAAGTATGAAAAACAGGAAGATAAAGTCAAGGGAGGCTTTCTGTTTATAAATCAAACACGAAAATTTCAAAACACATTCACTGCATTGAAAGACAGGTTGAATACCTATCATTTGAGAGTCAACCAGATTTGTACACTTGAGCACTCACAGTAAGAACATTTTATAGCATTTCAATGGCAATCCTTCTATTTCTATAGGATAAGATAAAACAAGTGGGAGCAGAGACAGAGCAAGTCCTAGATGGTGGAGTGTTAAAAGGCTTTCATATCCACAGATAACCATGGTAACTTTAGTTAAAGTATCAAGAGACACCTAAAGACACACAGATGCTTAATACGCCACTGGGGTATGAAAGAAACCATGTTTAAAGGGAGCAAGTAGTGGTCGAACATTTGCTACAGCTGATGGCATCAAACTAAAAATAAGGCCATTATATGATGAAGCAGTATGTGCTACGGTGAAAAAGTGGGAATGCAAATCCTTATGCTATAAATGTCTCTCTAGTAGCTTTGTAAGTCATAGAAGACATAACTTTTAGGAATAGTGAATGACAGACAAACTGCATTGTTCTCCCCTGTACATTCTGTACTGATGGCAAAAACTTAGGTAGAAGTTTCTTCAGGTAGTTCCATAGCTCTACAGTGTCATTCATGATCAAAGCACCACAATGTCATTCATGGAAATGCATCTCTTTAAGAGTGGGAAACTTGAAAAGCACCTAGAAATTTAGTTGAAGACAGGCAAAAGCCAAGTCATTTGACTGTTATGTCCAACACTTGTCCCTTTTATCACGAAGTCTCAATCCAGAATATATTTCCCACTCATGCAGCTGGTTCCCAAAACTCTAACATTCAGAAGCTCTTGGGGTGTTTAACTGGTTTCTGATAAATTTTTCACATATTCCACCTGGCAACTGAAATATGTTAGCATAAAAAGAGTTATGACATGAAAGTACCCACATACTATCAAGTGTTTAATAACAGTTAGTTTTTACTACTACTGTTTCATACTATTTTATAGGTAAGCAGGACTTATTTAAGTGTGTAATGACAACATATAGAAGCAAGAATGCCAGACTTCAGCTGGTCCAGGAGACCTTCCAAATACGGAAAATACAGGTGGCAAATGGCTTCTCCTTGACTCTATTTGCCCAGTAAATATAGCTTGTTTGATCCACAACAATGCTTTTTAAATCTAAATTAGTTTCCAAAAGTTTAAAATTGAGTAAAACCAAAAAAAATTCACAATTCTAACTTCTTTTGGCATACTGGAAAAACTGACATCACTAGGACTCCATTCTGTAATGACACTACCTACCTAAACAAAGTCGGGTATTCTGTTGAGTTCCTGCCAGGTGAAGGCCTGGACTGCAGGGAAGATAATGGAAATGGAAAAATAAGTAGAGTCACAAACAAAACTGACATAAGACACATAGAAAACAAATAATAGAGAGAGCACCAGAATCATAACTAACTGCTGAATAATCATCAACAGGAAGATGATGGAACTCACCAAAAAAGATTCCCCACATCCAAAGACAAGGAGAAACCAAAATGAGATGTTAGGAGGGGTACAATCACAATAAAATGAAATGCCATAAGCGCTGTGTGGGTGACGCACAAACTGAAGAACACTTAAGCCACAGAAGTCCACCCACTGGAGTGAAGATTCTGAGCCCCACGTCAGGCTTCACAAACTGGAGTCCAGAAATGGGAGAAGGAATTCCCAGCGAATCAGACTTTGAAGACTAGCAGGATTTGACTGCAGGACTTTGACAGGACTGGGGGAAACAGAGACTCCACTCTTGGAGGGCACACACAAACTAGTGCAGTCACCCCATAGGAAACTGAACCAGACCTAGCTGCTAGTGTTGGAGGGTTTCCTGCAGAGGCGGGAGCGGCTGTGGCTCACCATGGGGAAAAGGACACCGGCAGCAAAAGTTCTGGGAAGTACTCTTTGGCATGAGCCCTCCCGGAGTCCACAATTAGCCCCACCGAAAAGCCTTTTGTCTCCAGTACCAGGTCACCTCAGGCCAAACAACCAACAGGCAGGGAACTCGGCCCCACCCATCAGCAGATAACTGGATTAAAGTTTTACTGAGCTCTACCCACTACCAGTCGCTCCCATCAGGAAGCATGCACAATCCTCTCAGATGGCCTCATCCACCAGAGAGCTGACAGCAGAAGCAAGAAGAACTACAATCCTGCAGCCTGTGGAATGAAAACCACATTAACAGAAAGACAGACAAAATGAAAAGGCAGAGGACTATGTACCAGATGAAGAAACAAGATAAAACCACAGAAAAACAACTAAAGGAAGTGGAGACAGGCAATCTGTCAGAAAAAGAATTCAGAATAATGATAGTGAAGATGATCCAGGACTCCAGAAAAACAATGGAGGCAAAGATCGAGAAGATGCAAGAAATGTTTATGAAAGACCAAGAAGAATTAAAGAACAAACACTTAGAAGAATTAAAGAACAAACAGACAGAGATGAACAATACAATAAGTGAAATGAAAAATACACAAGAAGGAATCAGTAGTAGAAAAACTGAGGCAGAAGAACGGTAAGTGACCTGGAAGACAGAATGGGGGAAATCACTGCTGCGGAACAGAATAAAGACAAAAGAATGAAAAGAAATGAAGACAGCCTAAGAGACCTCTGGGACAACATTAAATGCACCAACTTTCGCATTATAGGGGTCCCAGAAAGAGAAGAGAGAGAGAAAGGATGTGAGAAAATACCTGAAGAGATTATAGTCGAAAATTTCCCTATCTTGGGAGAGATAATAGCCACCCAAGTCCAGGAAGCGCAGAGAGTCCCAGGCAGGATAAACCCAAGGAGAAACACGCTGAGACACATAGTAATCAAATTAACAAAAATTAAAGACAAAGAAAAATTATGAAAAGCAACAAGGGAAAAATGACAAATAACGTACAAGAAAACTCCCATAAGGTTAAAAGCTGATTTCTCAGCAGAAACTCTACAAGCCAGAAGGGAGTGGCACGATAGATTTAAAGTAATTAAAGGGAAGAACCTACAACCAAGATTACTCTACCTGGCAATGATCTCATTCAGATTCAACAGAGAAACCAAAAACTTTACACACAAGGAAAAGCTGAGAGAATTCAGCACCACCAAACCAGCTCTACAACAAATGGTAAAGGAATTTCTCTAACTGGGAAACACAAGAGAAGAAAAGGACCTACAGAAAGAAACACAGAACAATTAAGGAAATGATAATAGGAACATACATACTGATAATTACCTTAAATGGGAATGGATTAAACGATCCAATGAAAAGACACAGGCTCACTAAATGGATAAAAAACAAGAGGCCCACTTCAGACCTAAGGACACATACAGACTGAAAGTGAGGGGATGGAAAAAGATATTCCAAGCAAATGGAAATCAAAAGAAAGCTGGAGTAGCAATACTCATATAAGATAAAATAGACTTTAAAATAAAAAATGTTACAAGACACAAGGAAGAACACTACATAGTGATCTAGGGATCAATCCAAGAAGAAGATATAACAATTATAAATGTTTATGCACCCAACACAGGAGCACATCAATACATAAAGCAAATGCTAACAACTATAAAAGCGGAAATCAACAGTAACACCATGATAGTGGAGGACTTTAATACCTCACTTACAGCAATGGACAGATCATCCAGACAGAAAATTAATAAGGACACACAAACTTTAAATGACACAATAGATCAGAAAGATTTAATTGATATTTATAGGACATTCCATCTGAAAACAGCAGATTACACTTTCTTCTCAAGAGCATACGGAACATTCTCCAGGACAGATCACATCTTGGGTAACAAATCAAGCCTCAGTAAATTTAAGAAAATTGAAATCATATCAAGAATAATTTCCGACAACAACACTATGAGATTAAAAGTCAATTACAGGGGAAAAAAACATAAAAAACACAAACACATGGAGGCTAAACAATATGTTGCTATAGAACCAAGAGATCACTGAAGAAATCAAAGAGGAAATCAAAAAATACCTAGAGACAAATGACAATGAAAACACGATGATCCAAAACCTATGGGATGCAGCAAAAGCAGTTCTAAGAGGGAAGTTCATAGCTATACAAGACTACATCAAGAAACAAGAAAAACCTCAAATAAATAATCTAATCTTACACCTAAAGGAACTAGAGAAAGAAGAAGAAACAAACCCAAAGTTAGCAGAAGGAAAGAAATCATCAAGATCAGAGCAGAAATAAATGAAATAGAAACAAACAAAACAATAGCAAAGATCAATAAAACTAAAAGCAGGTTCAATAAGAAAATAAACAAAATTGATAAACCATTAGCCAGACTTATCAAGAAAAAGAGGGAGAGGACTCAAATCAATAAAATTAGAAATGAAAAAGGAGAAGTTACAACAGACACCACAGAAATACAAAGCATCCTAAGAGACTACTACAAGCAACTCTATGACAATAAAATGGACAACCTGGAAGAAATGGACAAATTCTTAGAAAGGTATAACCCTCCAAGACTGAACCAGGAAGAAATAAAAAATATGAACAGACCAATCACAAGTAATGAAATTGAAACTGTGATAAAAAATCTTCCAACAAACCAAAGTCTTGGACCAGATGGCTTCACAGGTGAATTCTATCAAACATTCAGAGAAGAGCTAACACCCATCCTTCTCAAAATCTTCCAAAAAATTGCAGAGGAATGAAAACTCCCAAACTCATTCTACGAGGCCACCATCACCCTGATACCAAAACCTGACAAAGATTCTACAAAAAAAGAAAACTACAGACCAATATCACTGATGAATATAGATGCAAAAATCCTCAACAAAATACTAGCAAACAGAATCCAACAACACATTAGAAGGATCATATGCCATGATCAAGTGGGATTTATCCCAGGGATGCAAGGATTCTTCAAAATACGCAAATTATTCAATATGATAGACCGTATTTACAAACTGAAGGATAAAAACCATATGATCATCTCAAGAGATGCAGAAAAAGCTTTTCACAAAATTCAACACCCATTTATGATAAAAACTCTCCAGAAAGTGGGCATAGAGGGAACCTACCTCAACATAATAAAGGCCATATATGACAAATCCACAGCAAACATCATTCTCAATGATGAAAAACTGAATGCATTTCCTCGAAGATCAGGAACAAGACAAGGATGTCCACTCTCACCACAATTACTCAACATAGTTTTGGAAGTACTAGCCACAGCAATCAGAGAAGCAAAAGAAATAAAAGGAATCCAAATTGGAAAAGAAGACGTAAAACTGTCACTGTTTGCAGATGACATGTAACTATATATAGACAATCCTAAAGATGCTACCAGAAAACTAGTAGAGCTAATCAATGAATTTGGTAAAGTTGCAGGATACAAAATCAATGCACAGAAATCTCTTGCATTCCTATACACTACCAATAAAAGATCAGAAAGAGAAATTAAGGAAACAATCCCATTCAGCATAGCAAAAACAAAAAAAAAAGTAAATAAAATACCTAGGAATAAACCTACATAAGGAGGTAAAAGACCTGTACTCAGAAGACTATAAGACACTGATGAAAGAAATCAAAGATGATACAAACTGACGGAGAGATATACCGTGTTCTTGGATTGGAAGAAACAGTATTGTGAAAATGACTCTACTACCGAAAGCAATCTACAGATTCAGTGCAATCCCAATCAAATTACCAATGGCAGTTTTTACAGAACTAGAACAAAAAATCTTTAAATTTGTATGGAGACACAAAAGACCCCAGATAGCCAAAGCAATCTTAAGGGAAAAAAACGGAGCTGGGGGAATCAGACTCTCTGACTTCAGACTATACAACAAAGCTACAGTAACCAAGAGAATATAGCACTGGCAGAAAAACAGAAATATAGATCAATGGAACAGGATAAAAAGCCCAGAGACAAACCCACACACCTATTGTCAAGTAATCTATGACAAAGGAAGCAAGGATACACAATGGAGAAAAGACAGTCTCTTCAACACGTGGTGCTGGGAAAACTGGACAGCTACCTGTAGAAGAATGAAATTAGAACACTCCTTACCCCATACACAAAAATAAACTTAAAATGGATTAGAGACCTAAATGTAAGACCGGACAGTATAAAACTCTTAGAGGAAAACATAGGAAGAACACTCTTTGACATAAATCACAGCAATATTTTTTTTACCCACCTCCCTGAGTAAGGGGAAAAAAAACACAAACAAACAAATGGGACCTAATGAAACTTAAAAGCTTTTGTACAGCAAATGAAACTATAAACAAGACTAAAAGACAATCCTCAGAAAGGGAGAAAATATTTGCAAATGAATCAAGGGACAAAGGATTAAACTTTAAAATATATAAACAGCTCATGCAGCTCAATACTAAAAAAGGAAACAACCCCATGAAAAAATGGACAGAAGACCTAAACAGACATTTCTCCAAAGAAGACATACAGATGGCCATGAGGCACATGAAAAGCTGCTCAACATCACTAATTATTAGAGAAATGCAAATCAAAACTACAATGAGGTTCCACCTCACACCAGTTAGAATGGGCACCATCAGAAAATCTACAAACAACAAATGCCGGAGAGTGTGTAGAGAAAGGGGAACCCTCTTGTGCTCTTGGTGGGAATGTAAATTGATACAGCCACGATGGAGAACAGTATGGAGGTTCCTTAAAAACTAAAAATAGAATTACCATATGACCCAGCAATCCCACTACTGGCCATATACCCAGAGAAAAACATAATTCAAAAAGACACATGTACCCCAACGTTCATTGCAGCACTGTTTACAATAGTCAGCTCATGGAGGCAACCTAAATGCCCATCGACAGAGGAATGGATAAAGAAGATGTACATATATACAACGGAATATTACTCAGCCATAAAAAGGAACGAAATTGGGTCATTTGTAGAGACTCGGATGGACCTAGAGACTGTCATACAGAATTGAAGTAAGTCGGAAAGAGAATAACAAATATCGTATATTAACGCATATATGTGGAATCTAGAAAAATGGTACAGATGAACCGGTTTGCAAGGCAGAAATAGACAGAAAGATGTAGAGAACAAACATATGGACACCAAGCGGGTAAAGTGGCGGGGCGGGGGTGATGGGATGAATTAGAAGATTGGGATTGACATATATACACTAATATGTATAAATCAGATAACTGATAAGAACCTGCTCTATAAAAAGTAAAATTCAAAAAACACATAATAAAAAGGCAGATATAAATCCTATCTTATGAATAATACCATTAAATGTAAAGAGATTAAAAGGTAGAGGGCTTCCCTGGTGGTGCAGTGGTTGAGATTCCGCCTGCCTATGCAGGGGACACGGGTTCGTGCCCTGGTCTGGGAGGATCCCACATGCCGCAGAGTGGCTGGGCCCGTTAGCCATGGCCGCTGGGCCTGTGCGTCCGGAGACTGTGCTCCGCAGCAGGAGAGGCCACAACAGTGAGAGGCCCGTGAACCACAAAAAAAAAGAGAGAGAGAGAGAGAGAGAGAGAGAGAGAGAGAGATTAAAAGGTAGAGATTTGCAGAATGGATTAAAAAAGAAAAAAAAAAAAAAACATGATCCAACTGTATGCTATCTACAAGGGAAACAAAGTGGATTCAAATGCACAATAGGTTGAAAGTTAAAGGATGGAAGATGCTATATACCCTGCATATGGTAACCAAAAGTGATCTACACTGGCGTTACTAACATCAGGCTTTAATACTTCAAGCCAAAATTTGTTACTAGCAATAAAGAGGAATATTTTCTAAGGAAACATGGCCAAACTACCAGGAAAATATAATAATTAATAAATATATATGCACTTAAAACAGAGACCCAGAGGACATACACAGAAACTGACAGAAGTGAAAGGATAAATAGACAATTCAACAATAGCTGGAAACCTCAATAGCCCTCTCTTTCAGGAGTGGAAACAAAATTAGAAGGCCAAAAAGAGAATGGTTGATTTTAACAACACTATAATCAAACTAAACCAACAGAGTCTATAGAACATTCCATCCCAAGCCAACAGAATACATATTTGTCTCAAGTGCAAATGGAAACATTTTCTTAGACTATAAGAGGTCTCTAAGCTATTTAGTACACTACAGACTATATATAGACTACAAAAGGTCATGAAACAGGTTTCCAAAATTTAAGAGAACTGAAATCATAAAAAAATATGTCCTCTGACCACAAAAGAATGAAACTGGAAATTAAGAACAAAAGCAAATTTGGGAAATTTGCATGTATGTGGAAATTAAATAACTCTCCCAAAATAACCAGGAGCTCAAAGAAGAAAGTACAAGAGAAATTACTTTGAGATAAATGAAAATGAGGACACAATATGGCAATACCTATAGAATGTGGATGAAGTAGTGTTGGAGAGCAATTTAGAGCCGTAAATGCCTGTGTTAAAAAAGAAGAAACATTCAAATCGATAACCTAACCTTCCACGGTAAGACAGTGGAAGCACAAGAGCAAAAGAAACCTAAATGTTACCAGAAGGGATGAGATAATGAGGACTGGACAGAAAATAAATTAGAGAAGAGTAAAACAATAGAGAAAATCAATGAAACCAAAAGTTGTTTCTGATAATAAAATTGACAAAACTTCAGCTAGATTCATTAAGAAAAAACTGGAGAACATTCAAAATCTAGACCAGTCAAAAAAAAGTAGAGAAGATTCAAAATCCTAAACTTAAAAATAAAGGAGGGGAGACTACATTCAAACTCCCATATATTTTTTTAAACTGATTGTAAGGGAATGCTATGAATTCCTGTATTCCAAGAAATTAGATAACCTAATGAAATGGATAAATTCCCAGAAAGATATAAAACTACTAAAACCGCATCAAGAAAAAATAGAAATTCTGAATATAACCACTAAAGAAACTGAATTAGTAATAAAGAAATTCCCACAGAGAAGTCCATGAACAGAAGGCTACACTGGTGAATTCTACCAAATGTTTAATGGAATGCTGTAAAAAAAAATATATAAAAGAAGTGGGAGCACTTTCCAACTCATTCTGTCAGGCCAGTATTACCTTAATACCAAAACTAGTTAAGGACACCTCAAGAAAAGAAAATTACAGATTAATACCCATTATGAAGTTCAACAACAACAACAAAAACTTCAACAAAATACTAACGAACTAAATATAGCAAGGTATAAAGAGAACCTATGACCTAGTACGTTTATCCAAGGAATACAAGGTTTGTTAAATATATGAAAATTAATCACTGTAATATACTATATTAATATATTAAAGGACAAAAGCCACATGATTACTTTATAGATGCACGAAATACATTTGACAAAATGCAACACCCTTTCGTGATAAAAACACTAAACCAGGAACAAGGAAAAGAAAAGATTTTACTCAACCTGTTAAAGGGTATCTACAAAAAACCCACAGGGAACAACATACTTATTAGTGAAGGGATGAAAGCCTTCCTTATATGGTCATAAACAAGACAAGAATGTTTGCTCTTGCTACTTCTATTCAACACTGTATTGGAGGTTCTAGCCAGGGCAATTAGGCGAGAAAATGAAATAAAATGCATCCAAAGTGGAAAGGAAACAGATTTGAAGATGACATGATCTATACTATAGATCTATAGTATATCTATAGTAGATCTATATCTATAGTAGATCTGTAGAAAATACTATGGAACCCACTAAAAATATCTATAAGATCTAATAAAATATCCAAGATAAATAAAAAGTACATCACCTTAAAAACTTGTACACAAATGTTCATAGCAGCATTATTCATAATAGTAAAAAATGGAAGCAATTCCAATGTCATCAGATGATGAATAAACAAACTGTTGTATACCATATGATGCAGTATTATTAATCCATAAAAAGGAATGAAGTACAGATACTTGCTACAATATAAACGAAAATGAAGCATAGTGCTAAGTGAAAAACCAGACCCAAAACTCTACATATTTTATACTATTTATGTAGAATGTCCAGAATAAGCAAATTCATAGAAGCAGAGTATAGATTAATGATTTCCAGGGGCTGAGGGAGAGGCAAGCGTGGAGTGGCTACTAACGGACCCTGAATTTCTCTTGGTTTGGAAAATATTCTGGAATTAAACAGTGGTGATGGTTGCAAAAGTTTGTTATGTTATATGAATATTTCAATATAAAAGAGGAAATCCACAAAAATATTTTTATGAAGGTATCAGTGTAATTTATGAATTAGCCTGCATAAAGCGGAAGGACTACGCAAGAGGAATGCAATATCTGGCAGCTAGGACATCAGTACAGGACAGCAGAGAAGCTGAATCTGGCAACTGGTAAAGTGCTTTACTTAGATATTAAACATTAAGTCGATATAAAATAACAAGCAAAAAAGTACACAGAAAAGTCACTACCAACAAAAAAATTTTTTAAGCAAAATAACTCCCAAAGATTTCCCTGAAGCAAATATACTGTAAAAGAACTTTCAATTAATTCCCAGAGAGGAACAATTGATTTCAGCTGTCAAATATGTCTCCTTTCTTTAAACAGAGTCCATTCCCTAATATGTACTGCCAGGCTGGGCTGTTAACTACACAGGCCAGAGTAGAACCGGAAATTTCTAACACTGATAACTGTGGGAAATTTGTGATCACTCTGTCCCATTCATACAGCTACTTTCCAAGTGTTAAAATTTGGAAACATTGGACAGCTCTGAGTATAAAAGCAAGATAAAGGCCATAGCAGCACTGGGGAAATAGTCCTATAAGTGAATTCTACCTGCACACAGGGAGCTAAAAATAACTTTCTCATATCATACTTATTAGTCTTCTCTTTAGAACATCAGTTTGCCTCTTTTGTTTGTTTAGGAATAAATAAATAACTGCATAAGTTTCCCCGTTGGTCAACCAACATTTTTTTATATAGCATATTTGATGTTTTTGAGAGATACAATTTCAACAGGTTATCACAAAGAGACACGATGGTCTCAAGCCACATACCACATGTTACAACAGAAAAAGGCCCATTCTGTTTACTCCTGTTAAATAAACATGCTGGGGATATGGGGAATTATCTGATACATTATTTGTTGGGTCAGATCACATAATATGATAAAACCGACTTTCTGCCTTCATTATTTTCCTAATTACCAAGGCCAACAGTGTTTCATCTAAATTATGCTGTGAATTCAAGCAAGAAGATGTGAACTGTCTTGCTCGTACCTGATATAACACCTCTTCCCTCACTTCGGTCCCTCTTTAATCATAATCAATGCCAAGGATCACGTGGATCACGTAAAAATCAAAAACCTACTAATAGAAACTGGCTCTAAATATATTTCACTGCATCTAAATGGTGTACATTAATAAACAAATATTTTCCAATGAGATATTTATAATATGCAGTTAATTTCTTTCTCTAAATATACTAACTCACTTTAGTAACAGGGAAATTGTGCATCATAACTAAACTATATAATTATTACATAAGTCATAAAATAAGGAATTTAATTTGATGTGAATGATGAAATTAACAGGCATATAAATCTGAACTATTAAAGAAAATATTTTGTAAGAGAATTTTTCTATTTTACACAGTAGCTCCCAACTTCCCATTACAGACAGATAAATGAACAGATGTCACCAAATGATCCTTTCTTGATACTACTATCTTGTACATCTCATCAAAAAATAGACTGAATACCATTGTGCATCTCACCTACTAATATGTAATCAAGATTTACAGGAAACTTGAATAACACTCAACTAAAGGTGCTATCATCTAATTTCTTTTTGAAAATGGTAACTCCAAAAGTGATACACTATTTTAAACGAAATATACTTTTTACACAGTATTCCAAGTATCCAATCTGTCCTGAAAACTCCAGTAAGTGTGACTCTTGAGGTAGGTAAGGATTCAACTGAAGGGAGATGAGACGGCAGACAGAGGGCAAGTCCATGTGCTCCTACCCCATGCTCACTTGCTATATTCACTTCTCAGAGATCACAGCTAGGCTAAATCAGATGTGCCTTTCAGACTCCAAAACCTTAAGCTCAGAGCTGTCCTTTGTGGCGGTGTTGAAACAGTCAGCTGAGCTGTCCAAACTGTTAGGGTTGACTTTTATAACCACTAGAGGTTTTTTGTACCTCAGTAACGAGAGAGGTAGCAAAGATGTGTGGTTAAAACAACATGGATTGGGGCTTCCCTGGTGGCGCAGTGGTTGAGAGTCCGCCTGCCGATGCAGGGGATACCGGTTCGTGCCCCGGTCCGGGAAGATCCCACATGCCGTGGAGCGGCTGGGCCCGTGAGCCATGGCCGCTGAGCCTGCACGTCCGGAGCCTGTGCTCCGCAACGGGAGAGGCCACAACAGTGAGAGGCCTGCGTACCAGAAAAAACAAACAAACAAACAAACAAACAAAAAAAAAAAAAAAAAAAACATGGATTAACATCCATCAACTAATAAATGATGAAATAAAATGTATATCCATACAATAAAGTACTTTTCAAAAAACAGTGAAGTATTGATAAATGCTACAACATAGGTGAACCTGGAAAGTAATATTATGCTACCTGAAAGAAGGTAATCATGAAATACTACATATTGTCTGACTCCATTTATGTGAAATGTCTAGAATCAGAAAATCTATAGAGGCATGCAGTAGATTAGTGGTTGCCTGGAACTAGGGGGGGATAGTAAATTAGGGGAAAAGATCAGTGGTTGCTAATGAGTACAAGGGCTGTTTGTTTGTTTTGTTTGTTTTCTTTGAGAGGGGGACAAGAAAAAATTCTAAATTTGAGGCAACAAATCAATATAATTATTATTCATTGTTAATATGCTAAAAACCATTAATTGCACAATTTAAACAGGTGAAACGTATGGTACATAACTTATATCCCAACAAAGTTGTTATTTTTCTTAACAAGACCATGGATTTATGTCACGGCTCTACCATTCAAGAGCTCTGCAATGATGGGAAAGTGACATAACTTTTCTCAGCTTCAGGACATTATCTGAAAGTAGAGATGGTAACAGTATCTATACTTCATAGTTTTGAAGACCAAATAATTTTTATATATGTAAAGCATTTAGGACAATGTCTCACATAGTAAACATGAGCTGTTACTACTGCTAACCAAAGCATCTTCTTCCAGGGCATCTCCTGAAAGCTGATGGCTGCCATTGTGTGTAACATATGTGTCAACAAAAGGGCACCTCATTGTTCAAAATTCCATTCACTCGTTTATTCTTAAATATTAATGGAGTACATACTGTTTGCTTGGCATTGTTAGGTACAAATAAAACTCTAGATGGACTAATAAGCTTATTGATGAGACATCCCAGCATTTCATTAGATGCTCCTTCTTATGGGACAAAGTGACTAATACATCCTTAGCCTCTATAGTGGGAAGAAACAGTGGGTTCAGTGGGAGGAAACAGTGGGTTCTCTGTCCTTCATGAAATTCCCATGATAAAAAAGGACGGAGATGGAGTAACTCTAGATGAAAGTAAGGCAACTATGATCTGACTCTCAGGTTTTCTGGCAGGAGAATCAATTTTAGAAAGTAGGATTCCATTGCAAAAATAAGAGCTTTAGCTAGGGTACACCAATTAACTCAAACTAAGATCTTCCTGTAATATATTTTTATTAATTTTAAGTTGCATAATCAAAGTACTCAAAGCTTTAGAAAGTAAACAGTATGCTTATCCCACAACAATTCCTTCACAAAGGAAAACGTAAATAGTAATCAATCAGCCCAATTCCAATTTAGACAGAATAAAATATATACACACTGGTGTGATTAATAACAAGTGGCTCCAACTGCTTACCTCTTATCAATTTCAGACTACAGTTTGATGTTTTTAGTGATTTTTGTCAAGTAGATTGCTAAAGTATAGAAACTAGGAGTGAATTTTTAAATTTAGTCATTATCATATGGCTTAGAGATTTTTTTTTAAAAAGGCCAAGCCAGCCTGAATCACAAGTTTGATGGCTTAAGGGACACATCCAATACAAGTGCTTATAGAAGCCAAAAGTGGATTCCAGTCTTAAGTCTGACATGAATGCTCTAGTAGAAATGTGCATCTGACTCAGCCCAACTCAGGTTTCACACTGTGTTCCAACAACTCTCTATTATTCCCTATATGACTTGCATCCTTTTTCTGTGATTATGATTTCTGCTCAAGGCTGATAATCAAATTTCTTACAAATCAAAAGGAATAAAACATAAGGTGAAACTGTTAAAAACCAGCTATCAACAAAAAGGTCAAGGCCTCCGGCATGAAAAAGGGAAAAAAAAAAAAAAAACACTTATTATCGGATTAGATTTATTCTTGATACAGAGCAGAATCATTTACAGCCACCAAAAAACTTTTAACTAGTAGTAAAGCATATTACAAGCTCTCTTGATTCAATTTTCCCTGGCATTTATTGTGCTTTATAAAATATCTAAATGTCAACCAGATTTATAAAAATGTATTTATAACTTAATAAATGGCTAACAGATTATTCATAAACAGATACAACACAGGCTATAATAATCTAAATTGATACAAATTTGTTTTCCTCCACATCACAAAAGTAATTAGTGTTTGCTTACAAAGTTTTTTTTATTTAATAGTAATGGGTACTAAAAATGCATCTGCATGCATTTGAGATTTCAACATTACTACTGTACAGTTAGCATTCAATACGAGAACATTTGGTGGATTTATGTATTTCAATTTGTAATGCATCAATGAATGGTCAAGGACATATCAAGGAGGGCTTAGCCCAAATCCGGATTTGAGGAATAATACTAATAATATTTTGAAAATGATTATCCACTAAGTTGTGCTTCCTGCAGGTGAATAAAGGTCTTATTTGAAAGCCATCAAACGGGCAAGACTTCATGGTATTTTCAGGTTTCTCTGATAAAATGTTTTATTAAAAAATAAAAAAGGCTTCACTGACTGATTATCTTCTGATCCTTTCTCTGGGGTAAATGAAAAGAGCAAACAGTTATAAATGAGAATGTTAGTTCCACCATCTGGGCTCAAAATAAACATCCACTGTGGCTGCAATTTTCAAGGCCCCTGACTTTAAGGAAAAAATTATTGGTTAAGATAAAAACTGCAATACTTCCCAAACAATTCTATCTATTTTGAGAAACTTACACAAGCAAAACTACCCTGAAGTTTCAGGTACTGATCTTTTTACTGACGCCATAGTCTTCACATTCTATGACATAGAATGTCATATAGTTGAAATCATACAGTATGTAGCCTTTTCAGAATGGCTTCTTTCACTTAGTACTATAAATTTAAGTTCCCTCCATGTCCTTTCATGGCTTGATTGCTCATTTCTTTTTAGCGCTGAATAATATTCCATTGTTGGGATATACCACAATTTACTTATCTATTCACCTACTGAACGACATCTTGGTTGCTTCCAAATTTTGGCAATTATGAATAAAGTTGCTATAAATATCCATGTGCAGGTTTTTGTGTAGTATAAGTTTTCAAGTCCTTTGGGTAAATATTAAGCATGATTACTAGGTCACTAGCTTTTAAACTTTGAATGTAAAAGAATTTGAAATTCATTCTCCATTCAGTTTTACAAGAGAAAGGGACAGACAGAGGTACAGAGAGACAGAGGGATAGGAGAAAAAAGGGAAGGGGAAAGGGAAAGAGGAGAACAAATTTTTAAATTCCCATTTGTTTCAAAGGCATTTTGAAACATACAGAATGTAATTAGAGAACTACTTTCTTAGAATGCAAGGTTAATTAGATAATTTGTTGAGCTGAGCAATACATGAGGTACCGCATGTTTAAAAAATTAATATACTTATTCTAACTAAGGAATTATAACTGCAGGGACAAAAGCCAGGTTTGAAAATAAGCCTGTTAAATACCAAGAAAAAGTCTGAGACTAGATTTTAATTTGACTGACAAGATGAAGACAGCCTTGTCAGAGGAAGTTAAAATTATACATTTATAACTATCTTTAAACATAAAATAGGATATATATTTTATATATTATAAAATGATTTATTACTAATTATGTTCTCTTTTAAGGATCAGTTAAATGCATTCATTTATCCACTTAATGGCTCATTCATTCAAACTCTATTTAGTGTTCACTTTGTACCAAGCACTGTCTAGCTGCTAAGCACACATCCCTCAATGTAACACTCAAAATTCCCTGCTCTCATGAAGCTTAAATTCATGTGTAGATAGCCTGGAAAAAAAAAGTAACTAATAAGAGAAGTGTACAATATTTTATAAGTCCATAATGCTTTGGGGATTAAATGGGTAGGGTTAAATCAGACAGAGGTACAAGGAAGTTGCAATTTTATACGTGGATCAGGGTAGGCAGCACTTAGAAGGCTGCAACTGATTACTATCTTTTCTTATTCATTTTTTTACGGCATTCCTTTTTAAAATGGCAACATAAACTCTTAACAGAATCTTCAAAATATCCTGTAATTTTCAAAGTAATTGTTAAAGCATCAAAATATTTAACATCATTTGACAATATTCTATAATATGATTTATACAGATGATTTGATTTCCTTCTGATGGGAACTTTAAAATAAAAATAGAAACCGTCTGTCCTACGTTCCTTTTAGATGCAAATTATAAAGCATCCTGTGTATTCTAACAGTTGCAAATAAGTTGTCTGATACCTCACATCAAATCTGGAAAAATCTCACTAATGAATCCATTGAAAGACATTATAGCTGACATATAAAGCACTGTTAAGCTGAATTTATATTGTGATTTAAATCAACGTTTTGTCAATAGGATCCTTAGATGGCGAGAATCATATAAAAGTTCTCAACTCCCAATCAATGCATTCAAAATCAAATTAACGCCTACAATCAAAGGCATGAGTGAAGAGTTTATTTCACCATTCCCCTAACCAAACTTATTCAACTCCACTCTGTTTAGAGGGGGGAAAAAAAAGAGGAGTGACATGATTTACCAATACAATGAGCTCAACAGAACTTTTACAATAGTAAAGCAAAAATCTTCCAAGACAATCTAAAAGGCTAGTTCTTCCTTAAAGTCTACTTTTCTAGTTCATTGGATTTATAGGTTTTTTAGGGGAAGAGGTAGTAACAGAAACTAAACAGACACCCTTCTGTATACACTACTTGTCAGCTGCAGTATCTGTGGATCATTTCACTTTCCTTCTGCCCTTTGTCCTATAAAATCTCAAAGCTACTGTTGCCATTTCTATTCGACGAAACTGTCATGGTAAATTGTCAACATTTATACCTATGCTTCCTGAGACAACTCATTCTTCTCAGGCAGAACCATTTGAGCTTGGTCTCCTCCTTTTAGTCTTCAGATATTTATCACTTTTAAATGATGATAAATCATAGTGGTATCAGCATTTTGTTCTAACCAATTTTAATGCTCTTCAATAACTTCCACAGAAATAATTAGAAACAGTCTGTTCTTAACAAGCATTTGAATAATATTTTTAGTAAGAAAAACTTGCAAAGCTGTGGTAGACTGAAAAAGACACAACTCCTCTACCCTCTGTTTGCCACATAACTGCAGCTCCTCATGTCGCCACTCACAACAGGGAAAGGCTAGCTCCCTAGCTCCCGAATCAGGTCTGGCTTTGCCGCTTGCTTTGGACAATAAAGCATGGTGGAAACAACACAGCACTGCATACAAGGCATCCTGTATCTTGTGTTTGAGGTCCTACCTAGTTACCATGTGAACAAGTCTGCATAACTGGCTGGGTGATGAGAGATATGCGTCTTAGGTGCCACCACTAACGGAAGCAAGTCAACTCCCAGAAAAAGAGTCAGGTGACTGGCAGTGCATTCAAGACCAGGGGAAATACCAGCTGAACTGAGCTCAAATTGTGGATCCCCAAAATTGTAAGCTGCATAAACAGTGTTTCAAGCCACTCAGCTTTAGGGGTGTAGTACAGCAATGGACAACTGGCACAAAATCAAGACTAAGAGTACTGTTTATACTTTTAATCAATAGTTCAACCAGATTATAGGATTACAATTAATATTTCATAAAGACGTTAAAGTGAAAATGTTTAAATAAATTGCTACTCCTACTGATTAAAGAAATATAACCAATATATAATCAAGTGACACTATTGCTAATAATATTAACAGCCAGCACATGTATAACGTTTATTATGTGCCAAATAATCTATTGACACATTTACTATCAAAACCACCCTATAAAATATGCGATATTATTCCCAAATGAGGAACCTGTAACACAGGTTAAGTAACTTGTCCAAAGTCACATAGCTTGTGAGTGGTAAAACCAAGATGTGAATTCAAATAATAAATACTATTCCATTCTGCCTCTTAAAAATAACGATTGGGACTTCCTTGGTGGCACAGTGCTTAAGAATCTGCCTGCCAATGCAGGGGACACGGGTTCGAGCCCTGGTCCGGGAAGACCCCACATGCCGCGGAGCAACTAAGCCCGTGCGCCACAACTACTGAGCCTGCGCTCTAGAGCCCACGAGCCACAACTACTGAGCCCATGTGCCACAACTACTGAAGCCCGCATGCCTAGAGCCCATGCTCTGCAACAAGAGAAGCCACCGCAGTGAGCACGTGCACCGCAACGAAGAGTAGTCCCCACTCACCGCAACTAGAGAAAGCCCACGTGCAGCAATGAATGCCCAACACAGGCAAAAATAAATACATTTATTAAAAAAATAATGATAACAATAGTAACAATAATAAAATGACAAAATATTTGTTTATCTTATAATAATAGCTAAAATTTATTGAGTGATTGTACTGTCTGGTATTGTGCTAATTTATCATTTACTGCTCAGAGAATCAAATATTACTGTTAATATTGCTATTTTTAAACAGCTAACAAAGGCACAGAGAGATAAAGTTAGTGCTACTTCTTGTGCTGGAAAATTTTTTTAAATATTATTATTAAATGGATAATTTATACACGTGCCCCTTAAAATTTGGTACTATAATCAAGTCATCAAGAGAATCCACCTTGAAATCACAATGCAATACCACTGAAAGATCACTAGAATAGCTAATACTAAAAAGACCAACACTACCGCACATTAGTGAGGATGTGTGAGCAAACAGAACTCCCATGCATTGCTGGTGACAGTGTAAATGGTACAATCAATTTGGAATACATCTTGGCAGTTTCTAATGAATATGAGCACACACTTACCCTATACTTTAGCTATTGCACCCTTAGGGAAATGAGTGGATGCGTCCACAAAAAGACTTGTACTGGATATTCACAACAGTTTTACTTCTAGCAGTCCCAAACTGTCCATGGATAAGAGACAGGAAAAATATATTGTGGTATATCCATATAACAGAATACTGTCAGGAATTTTAAAAGATCAACCTACCTATACATGCAATAACATATATGAATTTCAAAATGTTATGCTGAGCCAAAGAAAGCAGATGAAGAGTACATACTATATATCAATATTTCCATTTATGAGAAATTCTAGAACACTAAGAACATTCCGAGGTGTAATAAATATGTCAGAAAAGCGACTGCCTGTGGTGGAGTGGAGACTACGCCTGAAAAGGTGCACAGGAGAACTTCCTGGAGTGATAAAGGTGTCCTGTATCTCTATTTGAGTGGTGGCAAATGGGTATCAGAAAGTCAACACACTGTAAACTTTAGATATGAGCATTTTACTGGGTGCACATCAAAGTTGAAAAAGCAAATGAAACAAAACTGATCATTTTGAACCACTCAAGTTAACAAATACCTATGGGGTACCTACTATGTACTTAGCACTGTGCTCAAGGCAATCCTGAGTGACAGAAGGAAATCTTGCACAAATCTATGCTATTAATAAGTTCATCGGGCTTCCCTGGTGGCGCAGTCGTTGAGAGTCCACCTGCCGATGCAGGGGACGCAGGTTCGTGCCCCGGTCAGGGAAGATCCCACATGCCACAGAGCAGTTGGGCCCGTGAGCCATGGCCGCTGAGCCTGAGCGTCCGGAGCCTGTGCTCCACAACGGGAGAGACCACAACAGTGAGAGGCCCGCGTACCACAAAAAAAAAAAAAAAAAAAAAAGTTCATCCATTGTGAGAAAGAAAACTCAGGGAAAAATCCAAGAGAAAAATAATCTGCTGCTAAGATATGTGCGTCAGACAAGTGTTGTAGAGGTGACAACACAAATACCACTTGTTATAAGTGAAACAGGGAATAAGCATTCATGAGACATTGTGTTTTAAGAGTGAATGATGTGACAGATTAACATCTTACTATCTTTTTTAAAAGTCATTAAAACATTACACTTTGAAACAAAGCAACCAAGTAAAATCACTTATACCCCAGAAGAATTCGAGACCTCCAAATAGTTTATCATAAACACATCAGTTAATCCCTTAATGATTTTACAGCACCTGATATCCTGTGGTGAAATATGGGATAAACAAAAAGATATCTTACCATCCATTCAACAATCATAATTTAAAATTCCTACTGAGGCTTTTTAACCCCATTTTGTTCTTCAAATATTTAAAAGAGTGAATAAGCACCAGTGGTAACTAGGGTGACTCTGCTAGTCTAATAGCATGTCAAAAGTTATTATTTTAAAATGATGCTACAAGATAAATTCTTGAATAGTGAGAGGTCTCCTCCATGGGTTGAAGTTTTTCCATAAGAATCACTGAACAAGAGTTTATTGCATGCCAAGGCTATATATTCAGTGTTGGGGAAGTTAACATGCTATGCAAATATACTCTCTGCCACCAAGAAAATTCTGATGTACTTGGGTATACAGGAAGGGTAAAACATGTACACAAATCGAAGCAAAGGAATAGTAAAGAATGAAAATCATCCTATTTGCAGTGATGGGGTCCAGATACCTTAATGGCTAGGGATGCAATCATCCAAACATACAGCTATGGCATGAGTCATGATCAACGTGCACCAAAACTCTCATCCTATGTAGTTCTATTTTTTTCAATAAACGCAGCTCAATAAGAAAAGTGATAGAATTTTAAAATGTAAAACTTTAATAAAAATCAGCCACAGATCATAAAAAAATTCCATTAGTTCCTTGAGTTTTGCTTTGGAACAGCTTGTCATTTCAATAATAATAAACTAAACAGCGCTTCCCTGGTGGCGCAGTGGTTGAGAGTCCGCCTGCCGATGCAGGGGACACGGGTTCGTGCCCCGGTCCGGGAGGATCCCACATGCCGCGGAGAGGCTGGGCCCATGGGCCATGGCCTCTGAGCCTGCACGTCCAGAGCCTGTGCTCCGCAATGGGAGAGGCCACAACAGTGAGAGGCCCGCGTACCGCAAAAAACAAAATAAAATAAAATAAAAATAAACTAAACAAAGCTCACACCGAGAGTTTCTATTTAAAGGAAAATGAGTTGTTTTCCTCCAATCTGATCTATTTGAAGTCAGAAATATTTTATTGCCTATCTCCGCAGCTACCATCCCAAAACACTGTACATGGACCACGGCCTCATGCCTGCCTAAACTCCTGATGCCTTCACATCAATACACGTATCTTTAAGGTGGAGCCCAAGACCCCATGTAGCCTGGCTCAGCTCTTCCTCTTCAGTCATCTCTTCCCAATTTTGATTCAACAAGTGATTTCAGTCATACTGAAAATCTTCATTCTCTTGGGCGTACCATTATTTGTCTACTTACTCCTATTTCACGTATAGTCTCTCTCTACTCTGGATTTCCTATATAAAAATCATCATTAATGATTTTTGCCTATAATTGCAACCACGGAACTTAAGTACTCTGTAAGTTACATGTATAAATGAAAAGATGAAAGGCCCCCAAATTAATACTATAAAACACAATTCAGTGTGATGATATTCAAGTCATAATGTACCAGACTAAAATGAGCAGTTTCTTTAAATTACTATGCATATGGTCCAGGGTCCATCTGGCTTTCCCCTTCCTGTGCTGTGACCAGGAGGCTCTCTCTAGGTTATGCAGCCAGGATAATCCTATAGTCACCTTATTTGCTGCCCTTGTTTCTGGGATCATTGTTCTACCCTGCCTCTTCTGTTCACTGTCTAAAAACTGTTGTTTCGTTGTTGTTGTTGTTTTCCACTTTGGGTGTTGTTATATTAGGCAGAAAGGTAAGTCCAGCCCCCGTTACTCCACCATGTTAGATGAGGAAGTTACACGATCTCAGAAAGTGCCTAGCTCAGAGGTCAGACCTCAAGGTACTGGAGAGTTCTAAAACTCTGAAAACAACGCTTTAAAGTTTCCAAATAAGGTGGTCTTAATTTTCCAACCAAACTTCCAGAGAATTATGTTACAAAGAAATATTCTCAGTAAGTTATTCAGCCACTATTGTGACAACTTACACATCAAATGACTATTCTTATAAATGCAAAACAGTCGAAGAAAATTAGAAAGAGGCTCAAAACTAAAGATAGTCACAAGAGGTCCCAAAATTGATTCACAGTCTGGTCTTCATTATCTTATTTTCCTTTTTATTTCCATAGGATGAGAATCAAGCCTTAGAGGTGGTAGAGAGCTGCCTAAAGTCAAAAACCCCACGTGGATTTGAAAAGACCAGAAAGATCATCATATGTGATTCAACTACCCTCCGCAACAGCGTGTTCCACAGCTGTTGACTAAAAGCAGATGTCTTCGTGCCTTGTTTTTTATTATGAAGAACAGCATTTAATGAACATCATAAATGTTCCAGGTGCCATGCTATGTGCTTTACATATTATATCAAATTAATCCTAACACCAACCCTGTGATGTAGGTACAATTATTACCCCCATTTCACAGATGATAGAACAAAGCACAGAAAAGTAGGGGAACTTGCGTAGGATACCTCTATGCAATGGAAAACCTAGGTCTGACCCATGCTGATTATTCTATACAAAATCATGACATTTAACCAGCTCATGTTTAGAGGACCTGGTCTCCCATTCCCCACAACTCCCTCACCTGACCTATGCCTGTCGCCCCTTCACTTACCAGTTTGTCCACTGCAGCTCCGGTCTTCAACTGGCCCACCTTCAGATCAGTTATGCTTCCACCCTTTCCAAGGAGAGGATCTGCATGAATTTAACATAAACTGTCTGCAATTTTCAGAGAATACAGAGAAAACCCTTACTGAATCTGTTTACGCCAGTGTACACCTGCCCCTGCTGAGATCCCAGCCTCACTGCGGGACTTCCTCATCACGTTCATTCTTTTCACCTGCTTCCTCCTGTACCAGTTTCCACCTGTACCAGTTTCCACCTGTCATGAGAGATCACTCGCGGTAGAATTTCTGCTACATGCCAGCTCAACTACTAGTCTTGGCTCACTTTTTCTAGTTTTACCTCTCTGACCTACTTATGTTTACAATGAGAAGTTGAATTTCAACACGTTAAAAAAAATGGATGTCACTGTCCTATTGCCCATCAATTTGCAGAAGTTTTACCTAAACTGAGTCTGAACTTGGATAAAACTGGGCAGAAGTTAATTGATTATTTCCTTTTTGTATCTTTATAATAGCTTATAATTTCTCATATATAAATATATAAATACATGAATATAATATATAAATTTATAAATAAAAGCTATTTAAGTCTAGGATGTGTTACCTTACAAAATAATTAATCCCCTCTCTTGCGTCTCTATTATTAAGCAAGCACTTTTCAGGAATATGGGGTTAGGTAAGATCCACTCACTAAATAGGGAGCTAGAACAAATGATTTATAAGATATTTCTAGCCCTCAAACGGTTCTGTGTACCTTTAACCTCACTACCTATGTTTAATGCTTGTATATAATGCATTAATGCAGTATATACTTCATTTCACTCCATTCCTTGAAATTTCTAGCTCTTCTTCCACCTTCCCTACATTACTGAACAAACAAGTTATTTAACTTGAATAACAAACTATTTTCTTTTTATATGCTCAATTAACATTTACCAGCTCTCTTCCAACAAATCCAAAAAATGAGTTATTTTCTTTAATTCTGGTTTTCAGATTCATATTTCTCTTACTGTCCTTCTACTTATTTGATAACAATGCATTTGTGATATATTTTCTGTTTTATACTTACTATAGCTTAATCTATTCCATTCCAAACAGAAACTATTTGAAGATCCCTGAACAGTGCAAACTTTCCCAGTTTCTTTAATCTGCCTTCATAACGATTTCCTCCCTTCCTTGTTTTCTTTTCAAATCCAGACCACCTTATTTCTACTAATATCACGTCTAATTTATTTGCTAATTCTGCTGTCAATTTTCTCACTGCATTACTAGAGGTCAGTGTTTCTGTCAAAATTGCCAGTGACTGAAATCCTCTGTTCCTCATATTTCTTTATAAAATTAATACAACCAAAAATGAGATCTTAATTCTCAACTTATTCATTTAAAATTTTATTAGCAAATTTTATTAGCTTTTTACTCTTGTAATATAATTTGAACATCAGGAGATGAATATAAAGTTTACTAAGTTCACTACCAATTATAACCAAATTAGAAACATACAGCCAATTTCAAACTTCAAGATTACTAATGTGCTATTGTAAAATAGAACCTTTTTTTTTCACACATTACATCCTAGAGCTACAATGGATAGAATGGTATAAAGTCCCTTAGTTGTTCAAATTTATGGATTCATATTTAATTGTCAAGCTGGAAACAGCCTTAAAGGTAATCTAGTTCATCTATTATCAAATGATAAAATCATCTCTACAATAACCTTGCCAGGTGAATGTCCAGTCTCTGAACAAAGAGGTCCAAAGAAAGAATATGCCATAAACCTCCTCACAGGAATGTTTGTTTTATGACAGGTATGACATTCCTCATCTTTTAACCTATATAATTCCTTGTTTTATCTTAAGACTATAATCAAAACATTCAATCTACACTGATAGCCCCTCTAGTGTTTGTATACAAAAATGCCATTCCTGAATGCCATTTAACTCATCTAAACTAAACCTTCCCTGGTTTCTTTCTCTCTTTTTTTTTTTTTTTTACTTTATAAATGAAGAAGTACAACTATCTTTACTTGTAGTCAATATGATTGCTCATGAAGAAAATTCTAGGGAATCTACCAAACAACAACAATAAAGTACTAGAATGAAAACAAATTTAGAAATGAGGCCATATGATACAAGTTCAATATCCTTTCCTGGTTTTCTTAAACACTTCTCATGACATTGTGATTAATCTTTTCTCCGTATTTTAAGCATTCTCTAGTTCTCCATGTCCCTTTCAAAATATGGTACCCAGAGTAAATTAAACATATGTTCAATTACATCCTTGGATAATCCCAAGATATTTACAGCTTCCACTATGTTCTATGAAAAAGAAGTGCTCTATTGTAAATGTAAATATATGTATAACCTAATCAGCGGTAATGCATCCGATTCACACATTAAGCAGATATTTTTACTATAACACTCATCTAATCGAAACACCAGTCCTATTTCAGGGCAGTTGTCCTACTTATAAATTGCAATTTTTATCTTTTTCCTGTTCTTTTTATATATCTTGACAAGCCTTGTTTAATAACCATGTATTTTTAAGCTAACTAGACCCTTTATGGTTAGAATTCTGATATTTTCCATTCAGGTTTCACTATATTTTAAGTTACTATAAATTTGAAGAAAGGGAAGTACTCATCTTTCTAATCAATAAGAAAATTGATGTATAGACCAAACACAACATCAAAATACAGGTTCACAATGTTTTTAAAAGTCTAGTATATATGTGGTTGTATGTATGAATGGGTGTTTAGATACTTATATAGAGAGAGGGATGGGTGGCAATTTCATACAGAGAGATATATTAAATTTAATACAGTTAAAATTTTAAATTAACAGAATTCATCATGATATGACACCTTTTTCTTGCTTATAATATTGGCAAATAAAAAGAAAACTGCCTCCCCGAATCGGCAAGGATGTAGCAAAATTGGTTAATTCAGTATAGACATGTAAATTGGTACAAATTTTCCTAATGGAAATTTATTAATCCATTAAAAGCATAAAATATATACACTCTTTGGTTCAACAATTATGCTTCAGGAATTTACCCTCAAGAGATAAAAGATTAGTTAAATAAACTGTGTATATCCATAAATGGAGTAATTGGCCATTAAAATAATTGAAAATAGTGTCTCCTGAGATGGAAGGTGTTCATATTATAAAACTATGTGTAAAATACAGGCCATAATACAGTTGAAAAATACATAATCATTTATTTATGTGACTATTTAAACAGGAAAAACATACCTAGATTGACATCACCAAAATGACATTGGTTATAATCCCCCGGATTATACCGCTGTGGCCTCTCCCACTGCGGAGCACAGGCTCCGGACGCGCAGGCTCAGCGGCCATGGCTCACAGGCCCAGCTGCTCCGTGGCATGTGGGATCCTCCTGGACCGGGGCACGAACCCGTGTCCCCTGCATCGGCAGGCGGACTCCCAACCACTGCGCCACCAGGAAAGCCCTGATACTTTTTAATATAAGGAAGTGTTCACTTGGTTATTCCTCCTACATAGCAGTATATTTAGAATATAAGAAATAAGAGGTATGATATAGGAAAAGAATGGGAAAGAAGGCAAACTGTTAGGCACCCCAATGCCCTAATGCAATCTTATGTTTCCACTTCAATAATTTTAATATGAGTTATTAATGAAATTATGTTATGACAGAATAAGCAATTGCAATGTCATTAAACAGATTTATCAACTGTAATTGAACCAGATAAACTATTTTTTTAACCAGCCCATTCATCTAATTAAATCCTATTTAGTATTTTTTGCAGATTAAGAACTTCTTAATTATGACCTTTTAAATATGTATCAATATTTGTTACTCATCTTGCAGTACTTTTCTAGGTACTACTAAATTCCATATTCTTCTTGTTTGCAATTGTTAACATCACTTTCTAATTCCATGTTTTGTGTTTGTTGCAATAAAATTAAAATCTAATTTAATTTTAATTAGAAAAGCCGTTTTCACTTTTTATATCTTTTATTTATTATTCCTCTTTAAATATACTTTATTATTTAAAGTATACCCTGGTAAACAAACTGGCAGACATAGTATATGTAAGAAACTAAAATTAAAACTATCCTATTACCTACCTCCTAAGATTACAACCAATGAAGCATTAACATATTTTTCAAGACTTACCTGTGTGGTATAATTTGAAAAATTACAATATTAAAAATTTCCTATACTATATATTTATGCTCCTACCTAAGGAATATTTTGCATATTATTAAATGTTTCTTCAAGATTATTTTCATAACTCTCAGTACACTGTGTACGTAGATTAACTCTTCCACTACTGTCAAATACTTTATTACTGATAAAAATGAACATCCCCAAAGATGATGCTGACTCATTTTAATAGCTCTATTGCAGGAGTTAGGTTTCATTAACTACGTAAATAAATTATTCTACAATAGAAAATTACATTTGCATAGGAGAGGAAAAATAATTTTCCCTCTACCCTTATGAGTTATTGGTCGAGTCCTCTGTAACAGAGGACACATTATCAAGAGAAAAGCAAACAGGTTTATTAGCATGCGTACCTCATGTGTTCATGGGAGATACCCAGGAACACTGAGTAACTCAACGAGGTGGCTTAGAACTCTGACTTATATAATAGCATCTTCAACAAAAAAACAATCCATTTGTGGACAAAGGAAAGCAGTTTTAGGCTTTCAAAGATGGCAAACTCGTAGGGTAATGAAGTAAAGATAGATAAAGGCTAGTCTGAAAAGTCTGTTATACAGATTCCTCTGGTGCCATCTCCAGGTCAATAGAGCATAAAGTTCTCAGCTGATTAACTTTTGTCTTTTCTAGTAGAGAGGGGAAGAGTGACACCTTTGAAAATTTATCTCCTGCTTTTAGACAAACAGCCATAGTGCAGGGGTCCTTTCTTGTATCTGCTTCTTCTCAAATGACTATAGTTCAAAATAATACTTATGCAAAAGGTGCATATTTGTGAAAGGCATATTCTGCTATCCTTCAATAACACAATTATAGAATAAACCCCAACTGTGATGCTATATTATAAATTCTTTGAAACCAAACCTCGTAGAATTGCTTCATTTTAAGCAATGAGAAGATGGCAAAAATAAAATTCATGAAAAACATTAAGAAACTTTTTTCAAACCACCTTTCATAAAAGGTTACAGAGATGAATGAGATAATTATTGCAAGATATCCAAAAAGTGTAAAACTGCCTTCAAAACCAGAACAAGCTAAGTCTTCAAACGAATATTATAGATGGACCTAAAGAAAAATATATTTGCAAATAACTTAATTGGTTCTGCATTCTTGCAACTCAATTTTTTTTAAAAAAAAGGTTTATGTCCTGTTCTTAACTTTTGCATCATTCTTGGAGTTGCTTCCTTTGCCATTCCCAGCCTACAGCCATCATTCTAATTTCTTCCCAACTGTTCCCTCATTTCCTTTCTTTCCTTCTACCTAAACCTCATATAGCAATCTAACACCCCGGCTCTTTTTCCCTCTTTGGGTACTTATTCTATTTGCCTCTCTTTCCTTTTTTCACTTTGCCAACATGCCCATACTATTTTACCTGTTTTTAGTTTCACATTTGCATTGGCAAATAGCAAGAGATGAACTAGATAAGTAAGAAGCAGATTTCAGGCCAGGCAAAGGGGCAGAAAACACATGAGCATCAAATGAGCATATGAAAAATTCATAACAGGAAATATGCTTTCTTAGCTTTTGTAGAACCAAAAAAAAAAAAAAAAAAAAAAAAAGGTTCTAATAGTCTCCCTTGAGCAGAAATGTGGAAGTTGTAGGAAAACTAAACCTTACAAACTGAACCAAAAATAAGGACTGAAAGCTATTTCAATTATATTTAGGGAAGGAATCACTGGGCTCAATGAAGAAATAACTAACGCTTCCTGGATAGAAAAATGAGTTAAGCTGAGATGAAAGCTCTTACTGATCGTGTTATCCCCTCCTTACCCACACCGTGGGGAACTCCTATACCTCCTTCCAAAAGTAGTTGAAATAGAATCTCTCTGGCAAAAGGTCTCTTTACAAAATTCAGCTATGAAGTGTCAATTACCCTCTCTTCTGTACCCCACTCCGCAAGACATGGCATTTACTCTTTGTGAGCATATTCGGTGACAGATTTGTGAATACATTATTTTCCATCCACCATTCAATGGCTTATTATCTGCTTTTATTTTGGGGGGCAGAGGGAATCCATTCATGGAAATTGGAACACCCATTAACTTAGCATTATAATAAAGGTTGTGCTAAGTGTTTCTTATCCAAAAGCATTCTTGCATTTAATGTTATTATTTTGCAGTCGGTCATATACGTTTATCAATTATACTGAAATCTAGACTTGATTCTCTTAATGTCAAAGCATTTCCACTAATTCGAATGGCTTTTATTTTTATACCCTCTGTTCACTATAACATCTTTTCACTTTTTACTGAGATATACGATGAATTTTGTGTTAGGTTAATACTAACTATTTTGAACTGTACAATTCATTGGTTTTTAAAATACTCACAAGCTCGCACAACTATCATCACTATCTAATTCCAGAACATTTTTACCACTTCCAAAAGAAATCCCACTCAGTGGTCACTCTCCATTCCCCTCTACCCACAGCCCCTGGCAAATACTCATCTCCTTTCTGTTTTTATAGATTTGCCTATTCTCCACATTGCATATAAATGACATATACAAGATATGGCCTTTTGTGTCTGACTTCTTTCACATAACATATTTTCAAGGTTCATCTATGTTATAGCATGTATGATTATTTTGTTCCTGTTAATGGATGACTAATATTCCATTTATGGCTATGTCACATTTTGTTTACCCATTTAGTAGGTGATGGACATCCGGACTGTTTATGCTCTTGGGGTATTATAAATAATGCTGCTATGAATATTTGTGCACAGGTTTTTCTTTAAAAATAGATTCTCAATTTTCTTGGATATAAGGCCTTCTTGGAAAGAACTCAAGATACTTAAAACCAGCATTTTAATAGTCAATGTGATAGTCATGCTTTGTTCTGTTATGTTAAATATACATATTTGGTATGCCATTTTTGTCCAAATGATTCATCAAAACAGAAGGAGGGGAAAAAAGCATCAGACAGGCCATAGACTCATGAACAACATACACTACAGAATACAACTAAGGACAGCACATTACAGCACGGACTGGCTGACAGTGATCACAAAATTGTGTGCTTGTTCTCTTGGTCAAAGAACATGGAAAAATACATACTGTGTAACGAGTCGTTTGATATATCCTTATTTTAAAGGACATACCTTGGAGACGAATGGAATTACAACCAATCGGCAATAAACAAAAGTAATTAAACGTCTGTCACCACTGATCCACTTTCAGTAATTTTCTAAATGTTTACTGCATGTAACCAGCCTCATAAAATTCAGGCCAAGCACCTGACAACCATGTGAAAAAAGCATTCACAAAAAAAATGTAAAATAAAATTTATATTCATGATCTTTCAGACAATAATGTTTATTATCCTCAACATATTGAGGATAATATGTATAGGAAAATAAGAAAATTTCAAAGGGTTACTGTAAAAATGGAGCAGGCGTATAGGTAAAAATACAGGCAAAAAATGAATGGCTGCTGGGGAAAATGTGGGAGGTTAAAAGCTGATGGCTTATTAAAATTTAAAACACATGAAAATCTTCGTGTCAGAGTCAGTAGAGTTGCCAGCCAAAAATAAGTGAGTCAAGAATACCCAATCTCCACGGAACAAGACGACACCGAACAGCAAAGTAACGCGCTTGACAAATGAAGCAACTGACACTAAACCACTAAAATAAAAGCACAAAGAGGGAAGAGGAAAATGCAAAATAGCTAATGAAACAGAAAGCTGTTAGCCAAACCCTTTTCTTAGTAAATATGTGAGATCCTATCAGTTGGCACATGATGACACTGCCAGGTGTGACAGAGAACTTCAGGGGCCACAAGAATTGCTGTATTCCTTTAGGGAGAGCTAGAAAGTGGCCAGAAGAGATAGAAGACAGCAGTGTACAGTAGACAGAAGAGATTACAAAACACTTTCAGTGCATTCTAGAGCTTAGCTCCTGAAGAATCTTTAGTCTTGAAATGCGCCACGGAGAGTAACAAGCACAGTAGCGGAGGTAAGTATATAGTGGACAATCACAGTGCTGGGCATTTTATTTATCCTCCCGACTAGAGTATATGGTATGTACTGTCCTCACTCCTACTTAATTGATGAATATACTGAGGCTCAAATAAGTTAAATAATTTGGTTAAGATCACAGTACTGACTGACTTCAGATCCAGAACTCAACACTACTATCCATGCTAATGGACTAGAAGGTACCAAAATATGATAGAGGTACACCCACTTATCACAAAACCCAGTAACTGTTAGAAATGTTTTTTTAACATCTTAGTTAGAGTATAATTGCTATACAATGGTGTGTTAGTTTCTGCTTTATAACAAAGTGAATCAGCTATACATAAACATATATCCCCATATCTCCTCCCTTTTGTGTCTCCCTCCCACCCTCCCTATCCCAGCCCTCTAGGTGGTCACAAAACACCGAGCTGATCTCCGTGTGCTTTGTGGCTGCTTCCCACTAGCTATCTAATTTACATTTAGTAGTATATATAAGTCCATGCCACTCTCTCACTTCATCCCAGCTTACCCTTCCCCCTCCCTGTGTCCTCAAGTCCATTCTCTATATCTGCATCTTTATTGCTGTCCTGCCTTTAGGTTCTTCAGAGCCGTTTTTTTTTTTTTTTTTTTTACATTCTATATATATGTGTGTTAGCATACGGTACTTGTTTTTCTCTTTCTGACTTACTTCACTCTGTATGACACACTCTAGGTCCATCCACATCACTACAAATAACTCAATTTTGTTTCTTTTTATGGCTGAGTAATATTCCATTGTATATATGTGCCACATCTTCTTTATCCATTCATCTGTTGATTGACACGTGGGCTGCTTCCATGTCCTGGCTATTGTAAATAGAGCTGCAATGAACATTGTGGTACATGACTCTTTTTGAATTATGGTTTTCCCAGGGTATATGCCCAGGAGTGGGATTGCTGGGTCATATGGTAGCTCTATTTTTAGTTTTCGAAGGGATGTCCATATTGTTCTCCATAGTGGCTGTATCAATTTAAATTCCCACCGACAGTGCAAGTGTTCTTCATAGTGGCTGTATCAATTTACATTCCCAGCAACAGTGCAAGAGGGTTCTCTTTTCTCCAAACCCTCTGCAGCATTTATTGTTTGTAGATTTTTTGATGATGGCCATTCCAACTGGTATGAGGTGATACCTCATTGTAGTTTTGATTTGCATTTCTCTAATGATTAGTGATGTTCAGTATTCTTTCATGTGTTTGTTGGCAGTCTGTATATCTTCTTTGGATAAATGTCTATTTAGGTCTTCTACCCATTTTGGGATTGGGTTGTTTGTTCTTTTGATATGGAGCTACATGAGCTGCTTGTAAATTTTGGAGGTTAATCCTTTGTCAGTTGCTTCATTTGCAAATATTTTCTCCCATTCTGAGGGTTATCTGTGGGTCTCTTTTATGGTTTCCTTTGCTGTGCAAAAGCTTTGAAGTTTCATTAGGTCCCTTTTGTTTATTTTTGTTTTCATTTCCATTTCTCTAGGAGGTGGGTCAAACAGGATATTGCTGTGATTTATGTCATAGAGTGTTCTGCCTATGTTTTCCTCTAAGAGTTTTATAGTGTTTGGCCTTACATTTAGGTCTTTAATCCATTCTGAGTTTATTTTTGTGTATGGTGTTAGGGAGTGTTCGAACTTCATTCTTTTACATGTAGCTGTCCAGTTTTCCCAGCATCACTTATTGAAGAGGCTGTCTTTTCTCCATTGTATATTCTTGCCTCCTTTATCAAAAATAAGGTGACCATATGTGCGTGGGTTTGTCTCTGGGCTTTCTATCCTGTTCCATTGATCTATATTACTGTTTTTGTGCCAGTACCATACTGCCTTGATTACTGTAGCTTTGTAGTATAGTCTGAAGCATGGGAGCTTGATTCCTCCAGCTCTGTTTTTCTTTCTCAAGATTGCTTTGGCTGTTTGGGGTCTTTTGTGTTTCCATACAAATTGTGAATTTAGATCTAGTTCTGTGAAAAATGCCATTGGTAGTTTGATAGGGATTGCATTGAATCTGTAGGTTGCTTTGGGTAGTATAGTCATTTTCACAATGCTGATTCTTCCAATCCAAGAACATGGTATATCTCTCCAATTGTTTGTATCATCTTTAATTTCTTTCATCAGTGTCTTACAGTTTTCTGCATACAGGTCTTTTGTCTCCTTAGGTAGGTTTATTCCTGGGTCTTTTATTCTTTCTGTTGCAATGGTAAATGGGAGTGTTTCCTTAATTTCTCTTTCACATTTTTCATCATTAGTGTATAGGAATGCAAGAGATTTCTGTGCATTAGTTATGTATCCTGCTACTCTACCAAAGTCATTGATTAGCTCTAGTAGTTTTCTGGTAGCATCTTTGGGATTCTCTATGTATAGTATCATGTCATCTGCAAACAGTGACAGTTTTACTTTTTCTTTTCCAATTTGGACTCCTTTTATTTCTTTTTCTTCTCTGATTGCTGCTGGCTAAAATTTCCAAAGCTATGTTGAATAATAGTGGTGAGAGTGGGCATCCTTGTCTTGTTCCTGATCTTAGTGGAAATGGTTTCAGTTTTTCACCACTGAGAACAATGCTGGCTGTGGGTTTGTCATATATGGCCTTTATTATGTTGAAGTAAGTTCCTTCTATGCCTACTTTCTGTAGGGTTTTTATCATAAATGGTTGTTGAATTTTGCAGAAAGTTTTTCTGCAGCTATTGAGATGATATGGTTTTTCTCCTTCAATTTGTTAATATGGTGTATCACATTCATTGATTTGCATATATTGAAGAATCCTTGTATTCCTGTGATAAACCCCACTTGATTATGGTGTATGAGCCTTTTAATGTGCTGCTGGATTCTGTTTGCTAGTATTTTGTTGAGGATTTTTGCATGTATGTTCATCAGTGATATTGGCCTGTAGTTTTCTTTCTTTGTGACATTTTTTTCTGGTTTTGGTATCAGGGTGATGGTCACCTCGTAGAATGAGTTTGGGAGTGTTCCTCCCTCTGCTATATTTTGGAAGAGTTTGAGAAGGATAGGTGTTAGCTCTTCTCTAAATGTTTGATAGAATTCACCTGTGAAGCCATCTGGTCCTGGACTCTTGTTTGTTGGAAGATTTTTAATCACAGTCTCAATTTCAGTGCTGGTGATTGGTGTGTTTATATTTTCTATTTCTTCCTTGTTCAGTCTCAGAAGGCTGTGCTTTTCTAAGAATTTGTCCATTTCTTCCAGGTTGTCCATTTTATTGACACAGAGTTGCTTGTAGTAATGCCTCATGATCCTTTGTATTTCTGCAGTGTCAGTTGTTACTTCTCCTTTTTCATTTCTAATTCTATTGATTTGAGTCTTCTCCCATTTTTCTTGATGAGTTTGGCTACTGGCTTATCAATTTTGTTTATCTTCTCAAAGAACCAGCTTTTAAACAAGGTTATGCCATCTCTTATGTGACCAGGAATGACTTCTCTAACTTTGCTTGTTAGGTCACAGCTAACTTTTAGTGTTCAGTCTCTGTTTCATCCCATCAGCATGTCATGAACTGTCAAGGTTGTGGAAAATGCCATCCAAATCTCAGCTTTTCACTAACAGAGCAAGTAGGTGCCACCTCTGAAAGGTTGCTTCTGTCACTCCAAGACTCTGCTGGAGGTTGATGCCAGTGTGATGTGCCTTCCCCAGGTGATTGGAACAAACACCATGTGTGTCATTCTCATAATGTTTCCAACTTCTGTGAAGAACTTAAATTAAGTGGGGTTGAGGCTTTTAGACCAACTTTGCAGGATCTGGGGCTCTTAAGTACCAGACTTCATACAGAAGTTCTTATAAACTGACAAAGAAAATAGGCAACAGAAGCTAGGTTTTTCCATGAAAAACAGTAAAGTTTAGTGTCTCCTTTTTTATTTTTGGTATTTCACCATGTGCTCTAGGGTTGTGACCTTATATTCCTAGGAGGTCAATAGCTGAAGTCCCTATAGGATACTGGCTAAAATCATGGTTTCTGGAATCAGACTGCCTGCATTTCAATTCCAAATGCCACTAGCTGAGGGACCCAGAGCAATGAGTGTTACTCTCCAACTGTATCCTCAATAGTAAATTAAGGTTTTGCACCCTGAGTCTAAAGGGTAACGTCAAGAAAGGAGGGAGAAGAGGGAGATGTGCCTTCTTTCTTTCACTTTCTTTCTCTTGCTTTTATAATTACCTTTCAGAGAATAATAAACAATCCTTGAAATATCCCTTTAGTCAAGAGCACTAGGTTCATAACTATGCTTATAAATGCCTATTGATTAGTCCAGTATTATACCTGGTAATCAAGAAAACATGATAAAAGGAAGAGAACACTTGCAGGTCATAAAAAAATATATGTATTACGACTGCATCTAGGGATATTTTAATGAAAGTGCTGCTTATTTTATTTTTTACAAGGCATACCCTGGTTTATAAAGGCAGGCACTGTTTGCAAAAATGTCCTTTTAATCTGATTTGACAAAATAAGCACCGAATTCAGGACCAAGCATCGCAACCCATTATGTTCTTCTGGCCCCTTTTAACACAGTGCAGTTCCTTCTCCAGACATTAACTTGTTGAAGAAATCAGGCCTCTGCTATCCCACAGAATGCCTCTCATTTATTTGTCTTGTTGCATCTGTATGATGATATCTGGTTTGTTTATTCCCTGTTTCTCCTGATGAACCGATATTAACAAAACTCTGAATACATCATGGATACTGGCTGTTATAGCCTGCATTATACCAAGAGGCATATATCTGACTTACTACTGTATTACAATGAAAACAACCTAATTCCTTCATTGTATATTTTTTTCCCTTTGGAAAGTTATATGTTTAGTTCTACCTTGGTATTATAAAATTATCTGGCTCCCCATAAAGCAATTTATGAAAAGTTGCTGACCCTTACCCAAATCAATAATTTCTTTTGGATGTTTTTATTCGTTTCCATTAGTTGCTTTGTTTCTTTGTATTTGTTTACATTTGAACAGGGAGAAATCTACTTGGGCCAGGCTTTTTGCCAACATAGAAGGTAAACACAAGGTTGGCAATTTCAATTGTCAGGTCTAAACTTGAATTTTAACTTGATGGGCATGATCTATCAGCTCCATCTGCAAAGCTTGCAGGGATTCATTTCCTTCTGACCCTAACCTAAGGATAAACCAATAGCAGAGGTGACCATTTATCCAATGTTTACCAATATACACCCAATACCAGACTTAGTTCTTACTTATTAATCCTCACAATAATATTATGAAGTGTTTTATCCCTATTTTACAAATGGGAAAACTAAGGCACAAAGAAGTTTGACAACTTTTCCAGTGTTCAACAGCACTCAGTTATTTTGGAATTCAAAATCATCCTATTTAACATCCTTTCTTTTTAACTACTATAAGTGTATTTTAAATGTCTTCTTTGAAGGGGACATGTATACAGTATGTACAGTATTTCTCTTTCCATAGCTATGTATGCCTGCCTTTCTCAAACACTGCCATTTATCTCAAACATGTTGCTTTCTAAGATTTGTACTTTCTGCATTGATGCAGAAATACATGAGCTGACCATGATGGGGAGTGAGGACAGTGGTATTCTAGCTCTGATTATAGGTGGTACCCCGTTCAGGAAGGGTTACATACTTTTCTAGTAAATTTTTTCAGTGCATAACTAGATTGGTATATTATTGTTCAGTTTACTTTCCTACTTTCTCCATGCCCAGCTGGTATATTGGTGTTCTCTAGGATGTGTAGACTACAAATGTATTTCCTAAGCCAATTCCAAGACTGAGCTATTATTGAAATTTCCTCTACTGATTTTTACTATTTAGTGATATGGAGAAAGTAAGGCAGGCTAGTTTGATTCTTAGTTCTTTACAGATTATCTTTGTTTATTTTTGGAGGAGTTTCTACTTGAGTTATAGGCTCTTATTCTTATTTATAATCTTGCTGCCAGTTTGTCTATTTCTGTGTACCTTCTTAAACATTCAATGAACATTTGAGAGATAGCCCATCAGAAAACCAAAGTGTGTTGCCATATTCACCTAGAAAAGTCCTGTACAAACTTTCAAAGTCCTCACCTTCTGAAGTGGTCTTCAAATCTGAAGTCTCTTCTTGATTTACAATTTTCTTTTAAAAAATTTAAGTCATTGTCCTGTGCACTCCAGTATTGTGCTGGTTCCACTGAATTAGTCAGCCATGCAAGAAAGGAGAAATTGACAGATAAATTCAATAAATAGCATTGTGCTGAACTTGCTGAGTCTCCAAACAAGAAGGAAGTAAGCACAAATGAGCCATGTAGGTGCATCCCACCTACAATGAAGGGGAATCAACATCCCCCAGGCAAGAAAAGGACAAACCAGGAGGAGGAACAAAGCAAGCAGTATATAATACTAGCTTCAGGGAGAATTCTGCCAACAATAGGGACTGGAGGGGAAGATGAATAATTATGCATCTTTGTGCTCTACAGAGGAAAATTCAAAGTTTCTGAAAGGTATACGATAATACCCAGCTGTGAATAGTGCCAAGAGGGGGAGACCAGAAAAAAGGGGAAAAAAGCATAAAAATATTTTACGGCAGACAGAGCCTGCTGAAAATTACCTTCCTTTCTGTATTTTTCTATAAACTGTTTAGTGGGAACGTTTGTTCAGCTTCAAGGAATGTCTTTAAACTAAGCAACAACTTACACACATACAATAACTTTAAAATTCACTCTAATATTTGAAAAACCAACCCAACAGGCATTTTGCTCATTATTAACCTTGCTGACAGTCTGCCAAGATGTTTACACCACCTTTCTCCAACAAGAAAAGAGAAATAATTAAGTAATGTACTATATCATATTCTCACATGACTTGGGATACAATGATTTTATGAACCCTCACAGCCCTTAAAATTCCCCTGGTGAAATAATGGATTCTAAAACATATAGCTCCTTCCTTCTCTCTTGCTTTTTTGGGTCTGTTTTTACCAAACCTACCAATTTTTTTCTTTCACTTTTCTTGTCATTTATTTATATAATAATCTCTTTATACATATGTAAAAAGGTAAAGATTTACACCTTGGGCTATCCTGAGGCACATGGATTCTTTAAAAGCAATTGTATTGATCTATTTATGGACTAGAAATGATTCTAATAAAAGAGCAAATAACTTTAGAAACTGACCAACATGTAGTTCAAACAAAAGCTATTTATTGGGACTTCCCTGGTGGCGCAGCGCTTAAGAATACGCCTGCCAATGCAAGGGACTTGGGTTCGATCCCTGATCCGGGAAGATCCCACATAACATGGAGCAACTAAGCCCGTGTGCCACAAGTACTGAGCCTAAGCTCTGGAGACCACAAGCCACACTACTGAGCCCGTGTGCCACAAGTGCTGAAGCCCGTGCACCTAGAGCCCTCAATGCGAAGCCCACGCACCACAACAAAGAATAGCCCCTGCTCGCCGAGTGTAGCAATGAACACCCAACTCAACCAAAAATAAATAAATACATAAATGAATAGATAGATAAAAAGCTATTTATTGAGAACTTTTATTTGTAATGCATTATGTTATGGGGATCACAAAAAAATAAAACAGTACTACTCTATGAATATTTATCATTTAATTGACCCATTATTTAATAATTGTTAAAATATAAATCTATCAGGCAAAGAGAAACTAAGGAAATAATCCATTTTACCATCACATCAAAAAGAATAAAATACCTAGGAATAAACCTACCTAAGGAGACAAAAGACCTGCATTCTGAAAACTATAAGACACTAATGAAAGAAATTGAAGATGACAGAAACAAATGGAAAGATATACCATGTTGCTGGATTGGAAAAATCAATATTGTCAAATTGACTAAGGCACTTTTCCTCCCTCCTTTCCTCAGGATATGTTTTCAACTTTCTTTCTCCAAGATCCATACATTTGGCCTTCTAATGTGCTGAGGGTATCATTCGAGACAGATTTAACAGAAGAAAACTGAAGTGATTCAGTGTTGGTAACATTTATTGATGAAGGAGGGAGGTAAGTAGCTATAACACCTCCACCAAAAAAAGCTTTTAATTAGAAAAAATAACGGTATTTCTCTAGGTTTTATGAGAAGTAAAGAAACAAGGATCTTGAAACAAGTACAGATTTGAAGAACAAGTACTTTCCAGGATGATTCCTTGGTTTGTGGATGGAGATTTGAGTATGGCATGGGCCTCTATAGATTGGAGAAGGAATGGAAAATCGTATCTACCTTCCTAAGACCCAAAATGGAATGTTTTCTTTCACACAAATCTCCAGGGTATGCTTACTGCTATGTCTATGTAGAACAGGAAAATAATGCTAAACCCCCATTAGATGCAGTAAAGGAGAAAGAAGATTTTATTTCTTGGATACCTAGTCTTAAGAGAGACACTATTATCCTATTTTACATGGGGAAAACTGACCTGAATAATAAATGACAGAGCTACAATTTAAAATCAGTTTTGTTAGGCTGTAAGCACAGGATTTGGGTGTGCTGTGTGTTTTTTTTTTTTAACTTTTTATTTTATATTGGAGTATAGCTGATTCACAATGTTGTGATATAAAAAAAATGTGATAGTTTCAGGTGTACAGCAAAGTGATTCAGTTCTACATATACACGTATCTATTCTTTTTCATTCTTTTCCCATTTAGGTTGTTATATAATACTGAACAGAGTTCTGGTTTTGATTCAATACATATTAGTATTAAGAGAAAAAGAGTAAAGTGGGGAGCTGACCTTCACACTGGTGTGTCCAAGAGTTCCTTTATCTGGCAGGCTTAGTCAATTAAATTTCTAAGACAAACAAACTTGAGGATTCAAGCAATTGACTTCCAACCAAGGAAACCCTGTTTCCATTTATATACCATCGTCCTAAACTCCACTCACTCATCATTCATGGTAGTCACCACAAATGAGATCAAGAGGTGAAGTTAAATGTCTCCACATAAGACGTCAACAATGCAAGAAAACCAACTCAAAGGACACATCCAAGCAATATGTCTTACTGTTGTTTATAATGTAAAGAAAGCTGAAATGGGCCTTTTATCACCTCCCTGGGTAAATATAAAAATATAAATCTAAAAATTATATATGTGTGTATATATATATATATATATATATACACACACACACACATATGTGTATACACACACACACACACACACACATATATATATATATATATATATATATATATAATATACACACACAGACACGGAGAACAGAGGAAGAGAAAGAAACAGAAAGCGAGAACAGGACTGAAGGAGACATTAAATGTCTTCATAAGGCTGCACAAAATCAATTATAAAGTGAAAATGAAGAATACAACAAATAAATACTTTTTAAATGATCACTGAAAAATTCTGTAGACAATCTAACAGTAGTTTACTGCTATTACTGTAATTTTTTTCAAAAAGATCTTAAATAAAATTTCAACTTTAGGATGGCATCCCCTAATCTGTTCAGTGTATGATTTCCAGCACTGGATAGGGTAGAAAAATTGGACCACTAAGGAAATTTTGAGGTTATGTTTATTTTTATTTTTCCTCCCAGTTTACTTAATCTATGAGAAGGCTTTACATCCTATAATGATATTTTTTTCTAAAAAATAACTTTCATTCCTGCCTGAGGGTGCAGAGAGTTGTCTGGTGTTAGGCACACACAGCTTCTCTAAAAAGGCCTAACAGGGTGCTCTGGTAGGGCTCCATCTGTCCCCTGACACACACTTCAGCTCCTGCCTCAACTGCAACCCCATTGGTTTCCTGTGATTGGACCACACGATATTACAAAAGTGATGACTGGGTGTCCAATCACCCCCTCACCCTCACAGGAAGGAGGCCAGAATCACCAGGGTGGGAGTGTGATTAAAAGAACTAAAAGCTGTCTAAGTGTTTCTGATATTCTTAAAATACTCCCTCCAATAAATGAATGATCACACTTATATTGTGAATAATTTGAATCCAACTGTCTAGATGAGGGGCTCAAGTACACCTATGAGAAGATACTCAACCTCATTAATATTTAAATAAGAGTAGATTAAAACAATAATGAGATTTTTAAAAACTAGCTTAGACGTATTTGCATATACTTTTATTGGTAATACAAATTGGTATGCACAAGAACGTTTTCCAGGGTGTAGGTTTTAGTGCATTAATTGTGAAAGATAAACAAAATACACACCCACACACACATATATATGTCTGTAAGAGATTTTCATACATCTGTTCAGTGGACTGCACCATTAGAATAATGAAAGTCAGTATATTTTGACAATGGAAATGTGCATGACGCATTGTTGAGTGGAAAAAAGTACATAATTCAAACTTCATTTATGTAAAATGAAAGAAGTAGTGAATATGGAAATTCATAAATAATATCTGGAGGGTATTAACAATATTAGTGATGGTCATGTTGAGGAGGTGAGATTGCAGATGATTTTATATTTTTCCTGTTTTGCTTGACATATCTCCAATGAGCTTCATTACTTTTATAATCAGAAAGAAAGAAACCTGTTAAGTAGTTTTCATTCTGGAAAATGTTAAGGCCAAATCAAGAAAGTACTCATTAAAATTTATCATAGGATTATAACATTTTAATATTTTTCTTGATAATAAAATTCTTTGATGATTACAAATTTAGGATCATACTTAAATACCATTTTTCAACCTGTTTTTTCTACTTAACATCTTGTGAACATGTTCCATATTTTCAAATATTCTTCAAATTATGGTTTTTAATGACTTTAGTATTCATTGTATAATACATTAGTTTTTAACTATTATTTAGTTTTCTGATATGGAAAGTAATTACATGATATGATTCTGAATTACAGAGTTATTTACTGAAGAACAAGTTCAGATGGTGGTAGAAGGTAAGGTGCTCAAGTTAAGGATAGTTGGCTCTTAGAGATTATTATATTAAGTGAAATAAGCCTGACAGAGAAAGACAAGTATCATATGATATCGCTTATATATGGAATCTAAAAAAAAATGATACAAATGAACTTATATACAAAACAGAAGTAGACCCACAGACATAGAAAACAAATTGATGGTTACCAAAGGGGAAAGCTGGCGGAGAGATAAATTAAGAGTTTGGATATACACACTACTATATATAAAACAGACAACCAACAAGGACCTACTGTATAGCACAGGGAACTATACTCAGTACTTTGTAATAATCTATAAGGGAAAATAATCTGAAATATATATAACTGAATTACTTTGCTACACACCTGAAACTAACGCAACATTGTAAATCAACTATACTTCAATAAAAAAATACTTAGGCTCCAAAAAACCATTTGCTGGGGATGGGACCCTACCAGATGATTCTGCTGTAGATCTTCTCATGTCCTGGCTCAGAGGCACTGATATAATCAGGATAGTCTAGGAAGAGAACGTCTAAAGTGACTATCTACCTGCGATTATACTATTCTTTTCCTTAACAAGATTATCTAACCAATGATTTTTCTATTAAAATAATAATGGTGAATAATTACATACCACATTACTAATATTAACTCATTTCATCTTCAAAATAATCCTTTGATGTAGGTGCTATTATTATCCCTATTTAACAAGAAACAGGCCAAAAGAGTTTATATAAGGGGGTAAAGATAACACAGCAAGTAACTGCAGAGATAGAAACTGAACCCAGCACTATGGCTAGAGATTCCATGTAATTACTTTCTTCAAAATTATGAGCAAATTCACAAAATATGAGGCTCATTCAAGAACATATACTTAGTTATCAGGGGATCCAAGATCAGAACTCAGGGGTAAATTCAGGATCTTTCCATCACATTCCACTCTGTTTCAGCAACAACAACAAAATTATCTGGTAAATGAGATTCAAGCAGAAGAGGAAGAAAGACGCACTTACTTGTTCATATTTCTAGTGACTGCAAGTTCAGTATATAAACAGGTTGATTATATACAGACATAAATAAAACATTTTGGAAAATGGTATGATTTTTTCCTACCATCTACATTCTTTTTGCTACCATGTATCACCAAAAGCACATAGGTCCCCAAGTTCTAATAAGTGGCCGAATTAATATTCAGCTTTCTATAAAGAAAATCAGAGCTGTTCAACCTCAGAAATAATTCTTTAAGACACAGCAGATACTTCAGTCTATAAACCTATCAGCTACTGATAGCCCACGTATGTAACAATGGCTGGTTTGCATTTCAGGAGGCAGCTGTACTATGAGAAATTAGTAGAACACAAGGAACTGAGCCATGGTCTGTCCCTCCCAGGACCAACAAAAGAAATGTCACCATCCTGGGTAGTTCTAAGATCCATTTTCTGTCACAGTACATAGTTCAGTCTTCCTCAAGCAAATCACATGGTTAATACTAGAAAGTGATCACAATGAACCATATTCTTGTCACTGTGTCAATGAGCATGGACACAGTGCCCATGAATACACCTTGCCAGCAGTCCTCCTAGAGCCATCTGTAAAACATCTTTGAAAATGGACTAAGTGGGGTCCTATATGTCATAACAAGTACTCCTGTCCCATCCCCACACTTGAAGTCAAATGACATTTTTACACAGGGTGATCCCACATATTCCTTTACTTCTCTATCCCCGAATGTATAGAAACTAGCCTCCCGCCACCACCACGACTACACACGCACACACGCGCACACACACACACACACACACACACTTTAAACCTGCTATGAAAAGAGGATCAGTAAGTAAACTGAGTTCAAAGCTCTACTACAAAACTATCTTTACTTCCAAAAAAAGTCATTTAACTTCTTAGAGTCTCCCTTTCATTATTTTGAAATAGAGAGTTAACGTTATAATCTATCCAGTCTCTTTTCTACCCCACAAGTCGCAGGCTTAATGTAATCCATTACATCACAGACATAGGGTATACTTAACCAATTTCAGCACCCCATTGACCAATGTACAGTTCTTCAAGATTCTCATTTTATCATGATCTCCTTTCCACTCCTAATTGGTTACTTAAGGCATTTCAAGTGGGTAACATCAAAATCCTCAAGTATTTATAGCCATCTAAACTGTTCCTTTGGTGTTTTTTCCAGAGATGAACTAAAATGGCACCACTTCCTGTTTGTCATTCTTAGCCTGGTGAGCTAATCAGGCCACAGCATCCAGCAAGACTTTGACTCTGCTATTGTGAACAAAGTAGTGATTTAGAGATGCTGAAACGCACACTGTAGAATCGCCAAACTATGGAAATGCATCCCACAGAACATATCATTTCTAGAATATAAATGAATTAATCAGTAGGCTTGCCACCCACATGCCAAAAACATTTCTGATTAAATTTACTGTAGTGAGTTTGTGCAGTCACCACCAAACTAACCATCGACTAAACAAAGGCCTCTGAGTGCTAATTCTTTTAATGCGCAGGTTACTTCTGCTCTTGTCTGAAGGGCATACCTTTGAAAACAATGCTAGTTTGGGGCACATATCTACGTTTGGAATTCAGTCTGGGTTTATTTCTGAAGGCAGCCGAGCTCTGTTATAGGAAGGGCAACTAATGCATCAGACATTTAGACAGATGCCTATTTAGTTAATTTGTCATAGTGGCACTAAGATTTCTCAACTACCTTGTGGATAGGTAGAGAAACCTGTTTATCGCAAAGTAATTAGTCACCTAATTTCCTCTCTGTGTGTATAAACAGGAGAGAACCAACTGCTTTTTACCCCGGAGATAAAAGTTAAAGGTTGAAATATACCTAAGATTCCTGCCTACTCTGTCCTACACATTTGAATTTCAGGCATAATGGTATTTGTCTGCCCATGGATAAAGGAGTAAGAGAACTGCAAAATATTATAAAGAGACTGAGATTTGTCAAGACTAGCTCTTATTTTCCTCCCAGACAGATATAGCTAGATAGATTTAGATATATCACATATTAACTAGAATCTAATTTATATAGCAAATCCACTTGCAGACTCCTGCTGTAATTTAACAATAGTTCAGACTGCATGTACTGTGTTCCTGGTATCCAACAGGTACCATAAAAAGGAACCAAATTCCTGCTCTCAAAGTAGCTGAAAATTTAGTGGTAGTAAATGGGGAGTAATATTTCTGGACTGAAAATATATCCCCTGGTAATTTATCAAAGACTGTCTCTTAAGTCCTGTGGAATCACGCTCATGTAAATACTGGACATTCAAAAGTATATTTTTAAGAAACGAAATTGAGTTATTTGTAGTGAGATGGATGGACCTACAGTCTGTCATACAGAGCGAAGTAAGTCAGAAAGAGAAAAACAAATACCGTATGTTAACACATATATATGGAATCTAAAATAAAATAAAATAAAAATGGTTCTGAAGAACCTAGGGGTTGGACAGGAATAAAGACGCAGAGGTAGAGAATGGACTTGAGGACACGGGGAGGGGGAAGGGTAAGCTGGGATGAAGTGAGAGTGGCATGGACTTATATATACACTACCAAATGTAAAATCGATAGCTAGTGGGAAGCAGACGCATAGCACACGGAGATCAGCTCGGTGCTTTGTTACCACCTGGAGGGGTGGGATAGGAAGGGTGTGAGGGAGTGAGGTGCAAGAGGGAAGAGGTATGGGGATATATGTATATGTATAGCTGATTCACTTTGTTATAAAGCAGAAACTAACACACCATTGTAAAGCAATTATACTCCAATAAAGATGTAAAAACAACAATTACATTTTTAGACTTAAAATAAAGCTGAGTGCTAAATATCTAATCTTAATCCATAATGAACATATAGGACTGCTGTCTCAAGTCAAAACACGATTTTTATGCCCCTATTTGACCCTAAGAAGTCTGGCAAACATTCTCTTAGACTTACAGAACAGCCCTATTTGTGTATCATGGAGCAACTATTTGAATGCATGTTTGACTTTGCACCAAATCTAGTATATTGAACACATAGGAAAATGTGTTCAGGCTAAAAATGTTTATGGCCCCTTCTCTCACAGCCCACATCTATCTCATGATCAATTCCTGTCGACCGTACCTTCTAACTAATGCTGCTACATATCCTGAATATGATCACTTCTCATCCCCTCCACTGCTAGAATCCTTGCCTGAGACTCAAAAGGTTCCAGAGGACAAGACAACAATATATAAATATACAAGGACTATTAATGTGTAAGATGGAAAGCCTTGGTCCTACGCGACTCCAGGTGGCAGAATCAAAATCAATAAAGTGGTATTTTTCACTGTACATAAGAAAATCTAATACTCTCCAAAAACCTAATAGTTACCTTAGGAAGCAATGGGTTTTTTCACATAGCTGTTGAGGAACGTATTAGAGAGCGATCAGCAAGGTCAATCAAGAATGAGAAAGTAAGGGAAAGGAGAGAGATTATAAAAGACTTCCAGCCAATCCCAAAATTCTATGCTTTCAAATTGTCACTTTCTCATGAAGTTCATGAGTCATAGATGAGATAGGATTGTCATGTATAACATACACGCATGTTTATAATGGTGTAGAACCATGAAATAATATCTTATTAGAATTTGGGATGCAATTCAAATATTCCTTTCATTCCAAATGAATCTCTCCTGCTTTGATTTGTATACATCATTTCAGGATTTCACAAACCAGCAGCTGTGAAGTTGCTGATTTGTCTTCAGTATGAATTTCTTTGTTAGGAAAGAAAATGGCCCTTTGAAACAGTCCTCTTCCTATAAGAAGAGGAGTTACTTTTGTTTCTTTTACATACATATGCAGGTCAATTCAAAGGAAACCTACTTATTCCTAAATGGCTGTGTCACCTCAGGAAATGGTTCTTTCAGTGGTTGTTATGCTTAATTTCTACACCACACAGCCATATTTGGCACAGGAGACAGAAAAGGAGGTGAATGGTATCTTTTAGACACAGGCAAAGTTCAGTCATCAGAAGCTCATTACATCCCTGAAAGGCAAATTCCCCAAGCACCATCTTTGTTTCTTTGAGACAGACAGATCCTGAGAATAAATGCATTTAATTCTTAACTGACTTCCCTTTAAAATTCTATAATAATAAGTGTCACTCCACTGCTTGATTATATTTGAGGAACCATAAAAATAACTTTGGCAATTTCATCTTTGGTTTTAGTCCGTGAGAGCCCATACTCTTTTGGTATCTAAAAACCCCAAGCCAAGCATATTGCTCGACTGTGATGGCAGCTGTTGCTACTACATATGACCTTCCCCTGCTGAGAACTCTCCAGCAATCCTCTGAGAAGTCTCAATATTGTGACATTTCTAGGAAACTCAAAACAGCAATGCTGTTCGTTACCAATGAATCAGTTTGCACAGAAGGCATTATATGCCTTCAACAACAGAGCTCAATAAATGAAACATTTAATTAACCTGATCCCAGGACATTAAGGATCCTTGTCTCAGGAGTATGGGAACCTCAATCACAGTTAACAGCCCTTATTTAAAAATCCTTCAAGGGGACCAAATCTCTACTATTTGCCGTCCTACTATGGTAGATTTTTTTTTCTTACTGGAACAATCAGAAAGCTGTCAGAGCAAAAAATAACAAAAGCAGGTTTTAAGAGAACAAAATAAGTAGTGAAGAGAATTATTTTCTTATATTGATATGTTTTAAAATTTAAGTCTGAACATCATTTCCAAAGAGGAATACACAACATGCCTTGATAAATGGTTGCATCACAGTTACCAGTTTGAGAAAAACTCTAGTAATCTGACTACAGTACTTAGCACATAAAAAGTTCAATAGTTATTTAAAGAATAGAGTACAACTGTTTTAAACTTTAAAAAATCAGTCTCCTTTTTTATCATATTTCACATTAAAAATGCTCTTTGTGTGCATCTTCAATGACTGCTTATTCACTGCTTTGTTGTCGCAGTAAATTAAGACTGATAACACAAAATTATTTTATTATACTAGTCCCTGTCCGCATGTAGTTCACAATCTACTGAGCAATATTCTCAAGTGGAGGATATATTAAAATTACTATTTATGGGGAAAATACTGCTAGTCTTCCTCCACAAGGCAGAAATTTTAGCTCGGCACAGGGCGACAAGAAGAACTATATCTTCCAGTCTTCTTTGAAGCTACACGTGACCATATAACTAAGTGCTAATCCATGACACTAACCAGAGCACTTGTACGGCAACTACTGGGAACTTCCCTTAAGAGAAAATAATTGCTCCCTTTCTCTATTATGCTGCTTGGAATGTGCCTATGACACCAAAGCTCCATCCACAAAGATGATGTCTGACAAAGCCTGGATCCCTAACATCCTGCAACACTGTGACTACTTTGGACTGCCTACTTTGACTTTTACTTGATAAGGAAAAATCAACTTTTATCTCATTTAAGTCTCTGCTATTATGGATTTTCTTTCTCTTGCAGCCAACTCTAACTCTACCTAACATTGTATGAAGAAATGTTATCTAAAGTTCTAATGGGTCTGATGGTATAGTTATCAGAAAAAGTTCTAAAAAAATGCATTTGAAAAATAAAATAGACATGGAACTGCAAAAGTATTTCACATCTTTGTATACCTCACTTTTGGAAACCTCAAAAATCCTCTGTGCAGGACAAGGACAGATGGTAGAATTTTCCTTTTAAATAGAAGAACACGGCACAAAGAGGTTATAAGACAAGTCCAAGCTAATAAAACCTGCTCTTCACTCAGGTGCCTAAAGGGGTTGCTTGCCTTAGTCCAGCATGAGGATTTTCATTCCCTTACATAAAACCCCTCCATAAAATTGCAAAAAAACTGTAAGTGGGCTCCGGCAGTGTTTTGTTAGTCAGAAAGCGTGCTGCACAAAATGATTCTGCAAAAAAAAAATAGCTTTTATTTTCCTGAATTATATCATGCAGATGAAATTGCAAAGAAAGAAAAAATTATCTGGAAAAACTGGTCCAGTTGGGGATACACAGCTGAAAACAGATGATACCTTTTTTTTTAGGTAGCCCTTCTATATTTATATAGCCTGAGTTTTCAATAAATGGAAAGCGTTGTACAGAAGGGTTAGAAATATATTTGCAATTTTCACATTAAAAGTGAAGGGAAACATACAGGGAATAACTAAATGGAAAACTCTGAATATTGCTGAGGGGAAAAAAACGCATTTTACCAGCTGGAGAAAGACCTGGGTAATAAGTAGAGACAATGTGATTTGTGAGGCAACTTGCAAAAGGCACTCTATGGGAGAGGAAAAATAAAATGAAGATGACAGCATGTTTGGGACTTACTGGGCAAAAATAAAATCACTTTCAACATGCATCCCACACACAGACACTCAGGCAGATTTAGTTGATCAGTTCTGACAAAAACAAAAAACAGTACAAGTGGAAGATGTCTAGCTTCTCAAGGTACACAGCTCTGTCTGAAAATTAAACTAACTTCCACATCTGAACAATACTCCACTGCCAGGCAAGAGCAATGAAGAGAGCTTGTTCTACACTGTCTGCTCTATTCCATATAATTTTTGAACTGATCTTCTGCAGCCTGGAATAGGCGGTGCTGGTGCCCAAGCCTCTATCCCAGATGCTAAATGCAGCGAGTTACATTAAAATAAAAGAGCAGAAAATTCTTGATGGAGAAGATGCTCACATTCTTCTCAAAGCCCCACCACTAAAGCCTATAATATAATGTATGAATGGGTCATTTTAAAAACATCTCATATATAAATATCAGCAGACTTGATAATAACAGTGTGAGCCATAACATGTTCATGCCATCTCAGAGGACTGGTAGATTCTTACTCTGAGTAGTAGACAAACCAACATGTAGACCTTTAAATTTAATTGGCACCTTCTATAATGTCAATTCAACAAAGCTAATATAGCATAAATGCTCTCACTCTGAATAATAACTTTGATTCACTACATACCAGCGAATACCACAAATAGGAGTAATATGCAATAAACCATGTGGGAAAAAATTAGGGAATTTTTTTCCCATCTCCAAATGCAGTGTGCTCATTTATTTTGACAACTGTAATTTAGTTTTAATTATTCATCATATGGTGGTGAATGTGCTGCAGGATATTTCATAAAGTAATGAAAACTCAAATCTGTAATGGGAACTCCTGTTAAGAGGCAACATTATATTAAATACTTGCTTAGAATAATGCAAAAGCAAGGAATTTATAGCAGGCATAGGAGTGAGTGAGCTTTCACAAGGCAGTAACAGTAGGGGGGCCAACTTTTGTCCTTAATACATCTGCACTGTTTTCTCTTATGCCTCCTTTTCTCAACCACCTCAGTGAACTTCTATTGTTCTTAAAGCTCATCCTGATAACACCTTGAAGTTAAAGAGCATTTCAAAATTTACAAAACATTTTCCCATTCATTATCTTAATTTAATCCACAGGTTCTCAACCAGGGGCAATTTTGCTTCCCCTGAGAGGTAAAAATTTTGTCATTGCCCAAAGACATCTTTGGTTGTCACAACTAGGAAGGTACTACTGGGTAGAAGTTACTGACAAACCTAACAAAACACGGGGCATCCTCCCACAAAGAACTGCCTGGCCCCAGATGTCAGTATATGAGGCTGAGAAACCCTGATTTAATCCTACAGCTACATTGTATGGTAGAGTAAACGAACTGCTACCTCCATTTGTGGATAAGAAACTGAGGCCCATCAGTCTTTAACATATATATAAAAAAATTAACTACGGCCAAGTACCTCCCTTATATTTCCTAAAACATTACAAAAGTCCAGTGATCTGTAGAAATTGTGGGAAAGCTTGGTGACAAAAACAAAAAAGCTTGAAAATAATAGAGCAAAGTTCCCGAAACCAAGGGACAAACGAAACAAAGAAGTATGGGAAAAAGGGAACTACCTGCAGGTACCACAGTGCAACAGAGGGGAATGAAAACAAAATAACCAGATCTGGGTCCCAGGCCTGCCACTCACCCATCAAATGCAGCCTTAACATTTTCAACTCCGATCCTAGTTCCCAACTTGTAATATGAAGATTACTCAATAAGAATACATATGCAAAGCTCTTTATAAAACATAACATGCTGTCCAAGTGTTACTTATTATCATCAACATTAGAGACAAATTTCACTGTTCTCTCCTTGCTTCATTATCATCTGGTTAGTGAAGTCCTAATTTGTGTTCACATACTGACTTAAAAAACTAGGCTTAGGGCTTCCCTGATGGCACAGTGGTTGAGAGTCCACCTGCCAATGCAGGGGACACGGGTTCGTGCCCCGGTCCGGGAGGATCCCACATGCCGCGGAACGGCTGGGCCCGTGAGACATGGCCGCTGAGCCTGCGCGTCCGGAGCCTGTGCTCCGCAATGGGAGAGGCCGCAGCAGTGAGAGGCCCACGTACCGAAGAAAAAAAAAAAAGACAAAAAACTAGGCTTAGGTCCAAAAGCAAACACATGTCCAGATCCCATAAAGATATGGGGGGGTGGGGAAGGGGATACATGCAGAAGAGAAGTTAAAAGAAAGGGGTCTGAAGTCAAAAAGTCTTAAATTTAGAGAGAATAAACAATCACTAAATAATCAGCTAACCATTGCAATATAGCTTTGGGTGAATTATTTAAACTAAGTCTCCATTTCCTCATTTGGATAATAGTACTTGTGCCTCATAAGGTTATAAGAACTAAATGAAATATAAGAAAAGGAACTGTGTCGGAGTATGCAATACCTGCTGTGATATTAACAACCACAGGACATGATATATATTAATAACAACCATCATGTGATATATCTGTATGTTTTTTGAGAATCCCTCTTAGGCCCAGCAACACCCTGAGGATCTGAGAAGTAATGGTGGATGAAATGGACAAGGTCTCTGTCCTCACAAACCCCACATTTCAATGGGGAACATCAGCAAATCAATATATGAATAATAAAAATAATCAAAAATAGGGCTTCCCTGGTGGCGCAGTGATTGAGAGTCCGCCTGCCAATGCAGGGAACATGGGTTCGTGACCTGGTCCAGGAAGATCCCACATGCTGCGGAGCGGCTAGGCCCGTCAGCCATGGCCGCTGAGCCTGCGCGTCCAGAGCCTGTGCTCTGCGACGGGAGAGGCCACAACAGAGAGAGGCCTGAGTACCGTAAAATAAAAAAAATTAAAAAATCAAAAAAATCAAAAATTTTAAAGGTCAGGAAATAAGGTTAAGACATGAGATGCTAATTCAAAATATCTGTTAAGCCAAAGATTAGAGTTTCCAGAAATTATGTGAGAAACAGACTGTGTGAACGGAATTATTAAATTTAGGATTTGTGATCCAGGATGTTCAAAGCCAATTATAGTACGGGTTGTGAGTTCACAAACATGAGCAAATAAAGTGCATCTAGCAGGAGGATATGATTAAAAAGGTAGGAAAACTCTCCCATTGTTTTCTTAAGCAGTATTTCATCCTAAAATAAAATATTTCATCTAACAACTATCTAGGCCTACTTCTTACTTATTACGAAGTATCTATCTAAATACTTAATAAGACAAAAAAATGAAACAATATTTTTGCAATACTCAATGAAACTTCTTGAATCAGAATATCAGAAAGTAACATCTATCAGCTATGCAGATATAACTGAAAATGTTAAATTAATAAGAAACCTTGGCACATTATGGTCATACTGATTCCACTGAAGGGGAGATTAGTAGTAGAAAGCTGTATTCTGCTTCAAGGAAATAATTCAATTTTAAAAAAAAGGAAATAATTCAATTAAATAAAAATTCGTGAGCAGAGCTTTTAGCAGTGAATTTATCAAAGGCTAGATAAAAGAAATTCTAGAATTAGGGCATAAATCATATGGCAGCATATTGGTTGTTTTGCTTTGTTACTAAAACGTAGTATCACTTTTGAATTTCTGATCTCATTTCTCATAGACACCATAACATCAACCCCTATCAAAAACAAAAAAAAAATTTAAAGGAAATAAGGCGACTTCTTTCGGAAATAAAGTTACTGTTCATTCTAAAGGGCGGAAAAATAAGGCAGCAGAAATGGAAGTAGTTTAAACTCGTTTAAGAACACTGACAAATTCTTCAATATGTTTAGAATAATTACATAGCACAAAGTACATGGGAGATTTAGAATCTAGTCACCTTGATCAACTTCAATTAAAAGAAAACCAAGTTAGTAATTCTAGACTCTAGGAATGCTCTTTGGATCTTAAATTACTTTTAACGGCCTTTATATACTCAAAGCAATCGTGTAACTACTAAATATGGGTTTTTTTCTTTGTGCTTTGCATATATTATCTACTATGCTTTTGTGAATATAATAGCCTCTATAACAAAACAAATTAAAAATTAAATTAACTACCTTAAAAGCGACTAAGTAAGAAAACACCACACCCTGGCAAGCAAAGAAGTAATAAATAATTTAAGATAATCTTTTTCCTGAGGCCTTTAGATATTAACAGTATTGATGACTTTAGAAAGAATCAAAAATGCTTTGGAAGACCACTGAATCATCAAATACGATTATCAAGCCAATCTGTACTTAAAGGGATTCAGCATTTTTATCACCTTACTCAAGTATGTGAGTTAAGTTCCCTAGTGGATGGGCTTTTAATCATCAGCCATGTTAAATCTACAGTTTAACCCAGAAAAAGAGAACATATTTTATAAGAGCCAAAAGGTAAAATCAAAGTGATGTTCTATGATTTGGCTATTATTACAAGCAATACTGTTTCACTTTCAATGAACGCCTTCCAACTTTTTTTCCTTTATCTGGTTCATATGTATGGAACATAATCAATGGAAATGTAAGAAAGGTAAGGGAAGAGTAGAAGGTAGTTTTTATCTTTATTGATATATAAATACCGTGAATGTATGGAAACGTTTACGGAATACCATAATGTTATAAATTAATAAAGCAATAATAAGGTCCCAAAGGTGATATACAAAAATGTAATAAATGTAACGTAAACACTTAAATGTTTTCCTAAAGATTCATTTGGAAATAAGTCTATTTTATTTTCAACATGACTTACTGTATTAAGTTATAATCAAAAACCTTATCAAGAGTACTTTTACCATTCAACTACATTGGAGGGAAAAATAAATTCAATCATTTCATTAGCAACTGTTGGCTTTAATAAGTATAGTCCATTCATTAAGTCAGTATGTATCTAGTACCTATTATATGCCAAGCAATATTCCACCTCCTATAAATATGAATGTAGAGTGTGTGTAGAAATCATCACAGGTTACAATGCCATACATATTGAGATGATGTGAATTAGGTTAGGCCAATATAAAATCAAATCAGTGAAACAGTTTGATGTGCTCACTTTCCTAAGGGTTGGTTTTTACTACATAGATTGAATAAAAATATATCAACTAGACAACTAGTTAAAATGGTACAACAGCCTCCTCTTTTTACTATCTATGCTCCAGGGCATTGCTTCAAAGAAACTAAACCAACTTTATTTTTCCGTGGAATCCATGGTGTATAATATACAGAAAAATATGAAACCTGCCTCCACAATACATTACAAATCAAGAAAGATTAGTAGTACTAACTCAATTTTTTAAAATCGAACAGTATCTTTTTTTTTTTTGCCAACTTGTAACCCTAAGAGAAGAGACTACATAGTATTTTATAACTAGGACTAAATTAAATAATAATTTATTTCCTGGCTATCCAAAAATTCCCTAATACAGAAATGGCAGTGGACCTATGAGGAAGTAGACGGAAGGGCAAATTCATTCTTTCAATCTTTATGAAAGTCCCCTTAATGACTTGATTATGCAAGGACATATTTCCTAAGGGACCATTAGTGATGTAGCCCTGAGAGCCCTATTTCCAAACTTGGACCTCTAAATGTAAGTGAGAGTGGTCAGCTTTAAATGGGAATACAAAAATCAGAAGAATTGAGCAAAATGAATCTAAATAGATATTCCTTCATTCATTTGATACCCCTTAACTTTGCTGTTACCATTAAAAAATACTTTGGGGACAAAATGTCATCGTATTTTATTAGCATTCCTGGAGCAAATATTTAATATCCTAGATGGCTATGCTCAACTTCCCAAATGTTAATTGATGTTATTACAAATTGCTTGTGGCATATTCAAGGTGTACCAGGAAATTAACGACAGAGCTTATAGGACACAAAATACATTTTAATAACTGGTCAGAAGGATCATTGTTCTCATTATCTTCTTTTCTATGGTAAATAGTAAGACATTCCTATTTGAAATTCTGAAAATATTTAGATAATGACACTTTGTAAATAGGTGACAAGGCAACAGTAGCATTGTAAGCAGAATTTCTCTTCCTCAGATTTATGTGTAATATTTACAAGTGCCATTACTAATTATTCTTTTAAAATAATTTCTTCTCTTCCTCTATTAACTAGAACAAGAACAAAATCAGTGAAACTTTCTATTTTAAAGAATTAGGAATTATATTGACCACTGAGTATTATATTCTGGGTTTCCATGATCACCGTCTACTTGTGTCTTCACTTGGGACATGTTAAGAAGAAATGTGATAGTTTAGGGGGGGTAAAATTTAGTACGTTTTAAATATGGTTATGCAATCCAAAACCAAATCAACATGAAAAAAGAGGGATACAATGCAAATTATTTCACAAGCAAAGGTTCCAAAATAGTTTTGTTACCTTTATTTACCACTATTATCACAGAATCACCTTTAATTACAGAGCTCTCAGACATCATAACCTCAGAAGTATATAATAATGAGATTAATAAAAATTAACAGTAATAGTTTTCTGAAGAAGCCAGAAATCTGTGACAGCCCCCAAGATTCCTGCCCCTTGGTATTACCACTTTTGTAACCCTCTCCCTAGTAATGATGGTATGAGTATGATGGATTTCACTCCTCAGATTACACTACCTTATATGACTAAGGGGACTGGATTAAGGCTCCACATCGGTTGGCTTTGAGTTATTCCAAAGGGAGATTCTCTTGGAATCTTGACCTACAGAGGTAAGAACTTAAAAGGGACAGGCTCCCTTCTTAAAAGGAGAGATGTCAAGTGACAGAGATTGTCCTCTTGAATATGAAGAAGCAAGCTGCTGTGTTGTAAGGTGCTTACAGACAACATCATGTGGCAAGGACCAGAGGCAGCCTCTGGGCACTGAGAACAGTCTTGACTGACAGAAAGCTACCAAGGCCAGGGGCCCAGACCTCAGCCTCACAGTTCCAACAAAACGGATGCTGCCAACAATCTTAGGAAGTTTAGAAACAGTTATTTCCCTAATTCAGCCTCCAGATGAAGACACGGCCAGCTGATGCTTCCATCTCAGCATTATGAAACCCTGAGCAGACAACCCAGCTAAACTATGCTGGACTCCTGGCCCAGGGAATTTACAAGATAATTAATGTGGATTATTCTAAGCTTGTTTATCTGTGGTCATTTGTTACACAGCAATACAAATATCATACAGATGGGCTATCATGTATTGATTATTTTCGAAGACTTTTCAGGCACTGTGCGAAATCCTACATTGGGCTGGCCAAAAAGTTCGTTTGGGTTTTTCCATACAATGTTACAAAAAAACCCGAACAAACTTTTTGGCCAATCCAATATTTATTATCCCATTCAAGCCAAATTCGTAAGTTAAACATTATTATCAACCCTATGTTACAGATGAAGTAAAAGTTTACAGGGTAAATATCTTGATTAAGGTCACACAGCTAATAGAGATGACAGTTGCAATTTTAACACTCACCAACACTCCATTCTGCTCTCCCTGTGAGGAAAGAGCACCGAGGCCACAGTCCTAAAACCTGGGTTCCAATCCCGTTTTGCTATGAGTTAACCATGCCATTTAAAGGAAAACACGGATTCACCCTCCTTATCCCTGGTCTGCTAATTAAAGACTAGTTCATCCTCCCAAGTCCTGTTAAATCTAAGATTCTCTCATGAAATGAAAAGCTTATATTCTTAACTGGCCACACAGAAATTAGTGTAGTTTTATGTAGAAAAGTTAAATTACAAGGGCCAGTGACGAGATACCTTATTTTGTCAAGAAGCCACTTTGTCTCTATGAGACTCAAAACACACACTGAAAACATTTTAGGGCGATGTGCAAGTCCCTGGAAAGGGATGAGGAGATACTAAGAGATGGTTTATTTTAAAGTCCATTTTGGCACACATCCCAGCTAAAGTAGACATAGAAATGATTCAAAGTCCCTCTGCAGGAATCTTGAAAAGAACAAAATCTAAAAGTGAGGCCCAGTAACAACACTCATTATGTAGAGGATAAGGTCGAAGTATGCTTGCAGCTTTTTCAAAAGAAAATATCTATGGCAAGAAGTACTACGGTACTGTGAATGGAAATCTAAACCACACTTTTGTGGGACAATTTCTCTCACCCTGTGACTTTCCAGGTCTAAGATTTCTGTTTTCTTGATTTCCTTCCAACTCACTGGATCTCAATGTATGTTTTTCCATGACCCCCTTCTTCCCCCTCCATTCAACTCCTTGCCCAATCTATTTCAAATGCTCTCCACACTTGTTCTTACCAACCTCAAATGTCTGAACTTGAGCCAATGAGCTAGGTCCTTTGCCCCAGCCTACCAGTTCTACCACAAAATATAAATGAACCTGTCTTCTTCACCCATCTATTTGCTCTCTTTCATTAGCACTAACTGATCTGGGAAACAAATAACATTTGCATTCATGAGATGCCATACAACTGGATTATTATCTCACTGCTGAGGTCTCAGCACGATTTGGACCACTCTGCAATAGACCATTTATGTGCAGTGTTCTCTGGATGTGATACCATAAGCTTGCTTCCAGTGATTCAACTTTTCATTTTTCATAGCACTTCTTAACCTCCTGCACAAAACTGTTCATCAATCCCTCTAAATAGTGCTGGTGACAACAGCTACCTGTATCTTGGCTATTTAAGGCCCTGTGCGATTTTTTAAGGTAGCTTATTTAAAACAGTAGATGATTCTGTTTTCAGCAACGAATATTTTCAGTCCCATCAGAAAATCCCCCATGCATTAGGAGGGCTCAAGGGAATACTTTCACCATCTGCATCTTTGCTTGTTCCACACATATCTCATTTCCCCATTACAACAAATCCTCCTCCTGAAATTTAGCTGGATTTCACCACATCCAGCCAACACAAATGTCAACAGGCTACAATATGCTATGTTACGGTGTCAGGAGAATACATGCTGTTCTGCCACTTTAACAAGCTTTTCTCTTTACATATCCACCAAGCAGCTATTCTCAGTGTTAACCTAAGAGAGTGCTCAAGCTTATCATCCAAACTTCCAGATATGATGAATGACCAAGGCAAAAAAACACATTTGTTAAGGAAGCAGCCCATATAAAGCTTGTAAAGCTTTGATTGATCATGTTTACCCAATGGATACAAATGTTACTGGCATTTAAAAAAAACTGGGGGGGGGGTATGTTTTGTTTTCCTGTCCTTTCTGAACATGGCTTTTTCTGACCAGCATCTGTTCAGGCTTACACAATGGAATGGTATGGAATAGCGGTTACCAGTGATTTTGTATAAATAAAATTGATTCATTTTTCCTAGAATGTGTGAAAGTGGTCTACCTACAAGTAAGGAAATGTTCCATTTCCTTTTCAGGGCTCTTTGTTGCCTGTATTATTCAGGTATATACAAACTAAAACAATTTGTGTTAATAAACCAAAGTTCTTGAGTTTGGCTCTGGAGCCAAATATTAACTAGCTTTCTAAATCGTCTTTAGCACCCTATTTAGCCCCCTCTGTGCCTACGATAAAAATTCATCCAGCTAATCATTTATGGGGCAGAAAATTTTACAGGCGCTCAGTTTACAGCACTAAACAGTTCAGTCTCTGCTCTGATGCCGCTTACATCCTAGGAAAGAGACAATAAATAAATATCTCGGGGAGTGAAAAGTGCTATGTAGCAAAGAGAACAAACAGAGGAGGTACAGACACTCTTCTAGAGATGATGCGCCAGGAAGGCCTCTCTGACAAGAAAATATTTGAGCAGAAATCCAAAGTAAGGGCCCCAACTTACCAAGAGGGGACAAGTGTATAAGCCGTGAGGAGCTTGAAGAGAACACTGAATATTAATGTGTGTCAACACTCTTGCAAGACTTTAGTAAGGCATGTTATTATCTTCAAAGTACCACACTGTCTACCACTTCTCTGTTTAGATTTGGGTTGCTATTTGTTCCCCAAATATAACTCAAAATGGAGGACACTGTAAAGCCCAGAATAACTGCTGTCACTCAACTAATATGTACAGAACAACTCATTATCATTTGCCCCATAGCTCAGTTTTAGAGCCATTTTATCATAGAGAATACAGTCCTTAGCAATTTCGCATTTAATCAAAAAGATACCTAATATGACAAGAAATCCCCAATCCGGATTACAACATCAGCCAAAGAGAAAAACAGCCATTTCCCCTGCAAAACTGATTTCAAAACTATCATCATCCATCATCATCATCATCAATCACAAGAGGCAGTTGCTTTGGCAGCATTATTTTAAGTCCGTATTTAACGAGATGACAGCTTAACCTTCTCAGGGGAGCAGAGTAATCCCTCCTTACAACCCCAACCGAGTACAGAGAAGCAGATTTGCTCGAATGTAGAAACTGGCTTTCATCTGATTTCATAAACACACAATGGCATTTGATGATTTAATAGGTACTTAGATTTTTCTTTTGAACCTTCAACATTCTATCAGGGCTGGTGAGGCCTGTGTAACTCAAGGATTACTGCAGTCACTATATCAGCAAGAACTTATCAACAGAACTGACTGTGCACGATGGCCAGGGAGAAACCTATCCACGCGAATATACCTTCCAGAGCAAGAAGAGACACTTGACTAAATACATAGCGGGACACGATGTGCATGTGCTTCACACATGATAGACATTTCTTTCCCCATTCTATGCTCGTATTTAACTGACCTCCTCCTCTCACTGTTCACATCCATGCCGCAAAGCTTTTCATAGCTCTATGTATGTATTTATACCACTTACTCAGCCTGCAAGGACCATCACCAACATCTCTATATGTTCACATCCCAGCCATAGTCACTGAGGAAATTTCATCACCAAGCCCTTCCATAAAACTATTCCTGGAACCCCAGAGAGAAGTAATTTTGGCCTTCTCTGAATTTCCCGTCAGGCTGCATTCTATACCTCTTTTAGGAACTCATCTTGTATTCTACCTGATAGTAAAGTCATTTGCTTGTATCTATCATCTTGTTTTTCCTATTAATGAAAAAAATTACTTATGGGCAATTATAATAGCAGTGTATCTTTTTACTTACTAAAATAGTCTTTCTCTATTACAGTGTTACAGAAAGATGTGGTAAATTAACAAATGCTACATATCCCAATTATGTTGCCCCTTCAAACAAATATCCTCAGTTAAAAACATGCCTTCCATCATTTCCATCATAGCTAAGTGCCAGAATCAAAGTAAGTATCTATGAAAGCTACTTAAAGCAAATGTCAAATACAGCAGTTTCATTATGCAAAAGACATTTTTTAAATATAATGGCAAAAGTGTCCCCCTATTAAAAGTTTCCTTTCAGAATAAGAGGCATTAGGAATTTTTTTTTTCATTGTGATTCCCACAACAGCTAGCACACTGCCTTGATGACAATTTGTTGAATGAATAAGTAAATGGTTGCATGATTATGCACACATTACTGTAGCTCAGACACAGAATGTCAAAATTTCAGGGAGGGGAGATGGCTGAAGGAGGAGCACATCCAAGATAAGCAGGGAGTACAGGTTGAATTATAGGAAAAATGGAAAGGAAATAGATCAATACTGTTGTTAAACAGCATCTTAATAGAGAATATGAGGTTAAGAATCATATCTGTACCCAGAGAAAATAATTAGGATTACTGACAATCATTAGCATCCAGGAAGGTGTTCATCTAGAGAATGGGACAGTGTAAGAATGTGAGAGTGTGGGCGAAAGAAAGCACCCATGCACATACATGCGTGTCTGCCTATGGGTCTGCCCATTGCTGTGACGTCAGAGGAAGGCGTGGGAGCAGAAGGCTAATTCTCAGAAGGCACCTCTACTTACTACTGAGATGCGTGCACTAAGTCATAAAAAAAATATGAAAATTGCAGCATAGCTAGACAGCTCGTGATTAATGATAGGATACCTAGTTAAAGGGAGCTGAAAGGTATATCGTTTTTCATGACATGGGACCAATGAGACTCAATTAATAAAGTGAAATATTAAGTTAAATTTAGAATTTTTCACCACACAGTCATTTCTTTGAAGAAAAAAATATGTGCACTCATTTTTATGGTTTCTGAGTACAACGGTAGGAGTTTTAAAAACACGTACAGGGTAAATTACTAAAACTCAGTGCTCACAACGATTTTCTTTTGCCTACTTCAACGTCTGTACTTCTGAAGAACAGTTACAAGAATTTCAATGCACTATGAGCTTTTAAGAAATTAATTATAGCAGGAGAATCACATGCAGATACAGTGTGCACACTGTCACTGCCTTTTTCTGAAAACATGAGAACTATCATGTGGGAACCTATCGATTGTGATACTTCTCAACCTGCCTATGTCATGCATCTTCACGTGCCAGAAAGTACCTGGCACAAAGTGGCTACTCAGAAAGTATCTGTTCAGCTGTGTTGACTATTTCATCAATATATCTATTTTCCCCTAACATTCAGATTCTAAAATGGCAGCTTAAAAACACAAATCAATTGGGGATTCCCTCAGCCTCATTTCCTCCCTATCAAGCTATTATTAGTTTATCTTCTGTTAGATCAGCAACTCCCAAAATATGTTCTATGAAATACTGGTTATGAGTAGGGAAGTGGGTCCTATCCTCAAAATATGTGAACACGTGTCTTTGAAACAGGAATATATTTTGAGCTTTAGAACTTCTTAGTTTATTTAATATACATACATACATCGTATATATTATGGTAGATGGATTAAAATGTATATAATACATCTCAATTTGACTTGAGAATACTTTTCAATTAAAATACTGTATTGGGTTGACAAGACCTTTTCATACATTGAACATGAAATATCATGAATTATAAGGCTTTCAGCTTTGTCTCAAATATCTTCCTGTAGGCAGCCAGCATATCTTAGTCTTTTTGATTGCATAGTATTTTTGAACATAGATCATAAGGAACATCTGTAATATGATTACTTTATAAGATAAAAATTTGAACAATGTACTTTCCACATGTCAATTCTAAAAGTTTGAGGAATAACATATCTACAAATTTCAGAATATTTATTTTGACCTTATTTTTGAGAAAGGCATTACCTTTTACTTGTCCATACTGGACTACACTCTGTGTCTCATCCATTCCATTTTGTTCGTTTATTCATCAAACATTAAACCCTCAATACACCCCATGCATGGGCCTGGAAACTGGTCACATAAAGATGAATATAGGGCTTCCCTGGTGGCACAGTGGTTGAGAGTCCACCTGCCAATGTAGGGAACACGGGTTCGTGCCCCGGTCCAGGAAGATCCCACATGCCGTGGAGCGGCTGGGTCCGTGAGCCATGGCCACTGAGCCTGCGCGTCCGGAGCCTGTGCTCCGCAACGGGAGAGGCCACAACAGTGAGAGGCCCGCGTACCGCAAAAAAAAAAAAAAAAAAAAAAAAGATACGGCTATAAGTATATAGCTGTAAATTATGCCATTGCATTTTGGATTACAGATGTTACTTTATTTTTGAAATTATGCATAGATATAATAGACATTAAATATTAGACTAATATTTAATAAAAGAATAGTATGGTTTTGTCATCAGCTTTGAAAAAAATATCAGAGTTCATAACAACCTTGGCTGTATCTGAATAGTATATAATTTCTGCCCTACCAATCTCACAGTGTGACATGAGTATCCAATAAGATGAAGTATGTGAATGCATACAGTAAACTCTAGGAAACTACAGTGGCCATTGGAGTTGGCGATTTTGCTGTTTTAAAAATTAAGTAAGTATTAAGAAACAGAGCAAGAATGGTCAAAGAAAGCATCTATCGCCCTGTGATTTCTACCGAAGATGTCCCTCTGATCTTTGATAAAATAAATATTACTCATTTAATTCCCTTTTAAATAACTGTGTTCTCCCCAGAACCAATATACATTTTTCATGGTCTCTTGCCCAATACCTAAGACCATGCATGCAGATGCATTCTTTTTTTTTTTTTCCTGGTATTTCTCAACACTTAGGAACTCTGTTTGCATTAAATAAATGATGGTGTGAGATGATTTATCCAATGAAACAGAAAACAAGAGGATAAGTGAGATCATTTTAAAAGTAAGGAGCAAAAATTATTGACCCACGACAAACACACCATGTGGGAAAAATCAAGCCTGAACCTCTACTACCTTGTCTGGTGTACAGTTTTAATTTTACAAAACAATTCAATCAAAAGCATGATTTGTGCCAAAGCAGGGAAACACAGGGGAGAGAGGTACACAATCAAATTGGAGAATGGACACAGACTCTGTTAGTCACAAGGCAGCAAGACAGAGATGAGCTCCAGATGGAAGGACAAGTTGACAGCAATGACCTTGAGCAGCAAGTTCTGACTAGAGGGCATCTGGATGGCCTCCTGGAAGAGGCAGGAAGGAGTTCAACTAGACATAGAAAGATAAGTAGAACTTTGACAGGTAAGGACTGGAAGAAAGGGGTATCCCTGACAAAGGAACCTGAATTAAAGAAGGCAGAGAGGTAGGATCAAACACACTGGGTGAAATAGCAAGTGACAAGCAGCAAGAGTAGCAGGAACATGAAATGATGGTTAGAAAAACTGAAAAGTAACCGTAGAAGATTCTCAAGGTCAGCATTATAGCTATCTATCCAACAGTATACTCAGCAATAAGATGTAGGTATTAAAAATGGAATGAATTCACTAGAATACTTATGATATTTACCACTTTCCTAATCAGTATTGTACTGGCCTCTTAAAATAAGTATATCTAGCTGCTCTATTTATATGTTCATATAATTCCAACAAGTAACATAAAATATCCATTATTTTAATTGTTTATTTTTAAATATTTCCCTTAAAATTTGCTTCTACTGATTTTCATTCCTTTGAAGGGAAAAAGCACATTTATATGTTACCTTTGTCAAGGCCATGCTGAAAACCACCATGTGGCATAAAAAGATATTTTTACTAATGGCATATAATCAAGCATGCACTTCATTAGTCATGAAAATTTACTGCAAATATTCAACAGCTATGTAGCAGTTGCAAAGAAAACAATGATCTTGATTTCAAACTGTAATGCCTATGATTTGTCTCATAAGACACAGGAAAAGAATTCCTGAAAAAAGAAAGATATGCAATGAAGGTTTTATTCCTATTTGATTTACAAATATTTAAAATATAGTTTTTAATACCTGGCACTCACGATGATAACTAAGTTTTCTTAAATGAAGTTAGTGTTTTAGTAAGCTTTGCTGCCTGACATTACCATTTTCACAGATGAGCTATATTTTTTCTCAACAATGAATAACTGACATGTAGGCTGATCCATATAAAATTGACACCATCTTACCATTTTTCACCTGCAAAGATGTTAATTTTTTAGATTTAACCTAAAAGATTAAAATTGTAGTATCGTAGAATCTTAAAGTTAGAAAAATGGTCTGAGAGATCTAGTGGATCCTTTGGCCTGGTTCATAAAAATCCCCTCTGGTATAAAACAGCAATCATTTGATATCTGCTGTTGGAATGCTTGAGGTAAGCTTAAAATAATATATGAATGGGAGTAAAAAGAAGGAATGAGAACAAGCCCAACACTCGCATGGATCTTTCTACTTATTCACTGACTTCATTTAATCTTTTTTTTTAATAAAGGAAAGGAAAAAACAAATGTCAAGCAAATATCTAACCTCACAATAGAAAAGGTGCCTGAACATTACTTAGAATTTTTTAAATGACCAGATAAAGGATATGAGGGCTTACTCTTCAGACTAAATATATAATGCATTTTTTTTTCTAATTTCAAACAAAAGTAACTAAAATTAGCCATCCCTAGTTAACACTCTTTCATCTAAGTATCTTGGAAGAATCAAGTGAATTATTCAAATCTAGAAAAGGAAATCACGAAGAAAATAGCTATTTTAATGCTCTTCAGCCTGCAACCTATACAGAAGAGAGAAATCAGATAAAAGATAACCCTGAGCTAACAAGGTTTTAAGGGATTCTTTCAAAATGAGAGATTTTTCAAAATGAATCAATCCTATGTCTCCATGTCAGGTAGGACAAAAGGGCACAGAGGGAGGAAAGCCTGCCTTCCTAGATCCACCCAAATCCCCGAATTCAGTAAGTAAACAAAAATACTGCTGACTAGACAATCGATGAAACTTTCTACACGATTATCCCAATACATGAATTTACCTTACCCTGTCACCTCTTAATTCATAGCAGTTTTACCAATATGAAACTATTCACCTCTAAACTTCAGCTTTTTGAAGTAAGAAATGAAAGTATTTCAGGAGAAGAAGGAACCTAACAAATCATGATTTGGCACACTAACCGTACAAATGAGGAAAGTGAACTTTAGGGAAAATGAATTGCTCAAGATCCCACAGCTTGTGAGAGCATGAACAGTCTCAGAACACTTGACTCAAGAACCCCTGGCTCACTACTTCCTGTGATGGCCCAACATAGTAGGACACCAACCTCTTTGTTGTAATCTGGTCATTTTTGCTATGGGATTGGCTAATATGTGTGTCTGTGCATGTATCTCTGTGTAGCTTAGAAAAGCATTAATACAGTTAAGACTCAATTTTATACTGATTAATTAATCACTCCTAAATGGTCAGTAATCCTCTTTAAGTCTAAAGATCTTCCCCATAAATTAAACTCTGTAATGCCACAGGATTATCTGCAATTGGGTAACTAAATACAAATCATGTAATTATCATGGAACTACCAAAGTACAAACTGCTACAACAAACGGATAATTCTCCAGTATATGATGTATGCACTAAACCAAAAGGAACAAAGACAGAAAACTTTGTACAAAATATAAACGTGTTAGGTTGAAAATCAAAAAAGATGATTTTTGAGATAGTTGCTATTAAGAACAGAACCATTTGATCACTAACATGACAACATATAAAACAATGTTTACAGGGGTAAGTTGTGTTCCAAAATGCACATTTTGGTAATATTAGAATTTGACATAGCAAAAATATAAATTTCATAAAATGCAAAGATTTACAGCTGAATAAATATGTGAAGGAAGAGAAACAAATGCATTGTCTATTATATTTAGTTATTCAGATAATAAATTTCAGATAGTTAACTTTCCTACTTTAAAAAGTATAGTTTTTAAATGCATTGATAAATGAGATTAATAATAAAATGTTATTTGTAAATGAATTTTGAGGACCACGTATTACATTTAAAATCACCTCCTATCTTATGGTTTAATATAAAATCCATTGCTATTGCTTTCTGTATATTTACATAAGTTATAGATTAATCCCATAAGTCATAAGGAAAAGTAATCCCAATGAATATCAACATCAAAACTTTTCTACAATTCCTCAAAGAAAAAATATATTTATATATTATATTACACATATATTTTTATTTAAATAAAATGGTACTTACGCCCAAAGATGTTATTCATCTCAAGTTCAATTGCATATCACCTACAAAAAAAGAAATGGATTTTAGAATAAAGCATAAACCTAGACTTTTTTTTTTTTAATACCAGTTGCATTCCAGAGGCATCAATGGTGTTAGAAAAAAGTCTCAATGGCACGTTATGTGAGAAAAAGTTTTTCTCAGTCAATTACAGAGAACCTGATTTTACCAAGATATTCCTTAAACTGTGTAGTAAGATACCCTGATGAGCAAGAAAACTTTTTTAAGTCACGGTTAACCCATAAAAAAGGCCAAAAGGATGATCTATCTTTAAATATCTGAAACGAGAAAGATACTGATAAGGCAATATGTTTAAATAAGCTAAATTACATATTAAATTTTCATATTAAAGTCAAAACTCTGTATCATTTGAAATTAAAGGATCAATTACATAAGATCGTAAAGAGCAACAATTAATATTCATTCCGTATAAACTACATGAGAACAATTCCCTTATCCTTGAAAATCACTGCCAAATTTTTAGAATACATTTTTTAACACTTGAAACCTAATTTATAAAAGTAGGACAAATGGTACAATTATAAAACTTTTAAATAGCATGAAGGCTCTCCAAGATTTACAAATCCTCACTTTTTTACCCTCAAAAATTATACACTATACGTTTCTAAATTTAAACTCCAGGTGATACCGATGATAGTTTGGACTTAACACAAAAACATATTTATGTTTCTTTGAGTTCTATATTGCCTTCATACTTTCTTTTCTGAGCTCTAGATCCATGCAGCCAATTGACTACCTGACATCTCTATTTGGATACTCTAAAGGGATGTCAAACTCAATGTGCCTGTATACAAACACATGACCTCCTATACCAATCCTCTCTCCCCACTAAAGGGCCCACTTCTAGAGTTGATAGCGAATGGCACTACCATAATTTATCAAGCCAGAAAGTCAGGAGTCACACATACCTTCCCTTGTCTCTCATCGCATCAATACTCAATCCACCACTAAGTCAAGATCATTTCACTTCACCCACCTCTCCCCACCTCTACCACTAGTTCCCTCAACCTGCCATTACCTCTCACCTGTAGTAGCAATGAGCACATTCTCACTGCATTGTCTCCTGACACCACCTATGCCTTTGCTATCCATTAGCCAGTATTATCACCTCTCCCAACCCAAACCCTCTTAAGATGCTTCAGTGTCTTCCAATTAGTCATAAAAATAAGACCACAGTCTTTAATTGGCCTACAAATCCTTGCATCATCTAACCTTTGTCAAATATTCCCAAGAGCTCACCTTTCACCACCCTCCACCTTGCTCTCTGCACCCCAGACACACTAAAGTGTTTTCAGTTGTAGAAATGAGCCATGTTCTTTCCTATCTCAAGGCTTTTATACATACTGTTTCTTCTGTCATGTTCTTTCCTTTAACCCATTTCCACCTATTCACTCTGTGGAGCCCCACTTAAATTTCACTAAGAGAAACCTCCTCTAACACCTTAAGTCAGGTTCTCATAATATTCTATACTCTCACAGGACAGCATTTGCTTCTTCAAAGCTTTTATCACAAACTGTCTTTGTAATTGTGTCATTTATGACTACAGCCCTCACTGAACTTTAAACTAAATGATAGTATCTATGTTGCAGATCCCTGGTGCCTAGCATAAAGCTCCATATCCAAAATATCAGTGAGTGAAATTAAAATGAATGCCTGAAAATGATAGTTTCGGGCTAATCATTTTCACGTTCCATTCATACCAAAGTATGCTGCTATAAAAGGAACAAAAGCATGTTGCGTTCCTGAGGAAAATATTTAAGATTATTAGATTATTCCAGAGTCCCAAAACAAAAGGCATGGGGTACAATAATGACCTTTATAAAATGCTAATTGCTTTTTTAATAAACCAACATTAGTTATTCTCCAGATGTAATTTGAAGAATGGAATATAGTTGGTGTGGAAAAATTTATACAGAATAAAATAACTTTATTTATTTATTTTTAACATCTTTATTGGAGTATAATTGCTTTACAATGGTATGACAGTTTCTGCTTTATAACAAAGTGAATCAGCTACTGGTGTGTTAGTTTCTGCTAAATAACAAAGAGAGTCAACTATACATATACATATATCACTATATCTCCTCCCTCTTGCATCTCCCTCCCACACCTCCTAACCCACCCCTCTAGGTGGACACAAAGCACCTAGTTGATCTCCCTGTGCTATGCAGCGGCTTCCCACTAGCTATTTTATATTTCTTAGTGTATATATGTCAATGCCACTCTCTCATTTCATCGAGCTTACCATTCCCCCTCCATGTGTCCTCAAGTCCATTCTCTAGGTCTGGGTCTTTAATCCTGTCCTGCGCCTAGGTTCTTCAAAACCTTTTTTTTTTTCTTTTAGATTCTAAACATGTGTTACCATACGGTATTTGTTTTTCTCTTTCTGACTTACTTCACTCTGTGTGACAGTCTCTAGGTCGACCCACCTCGCTACAAATAACTCAATTTCATTTCTTTTTATGGCTGAGTAACATTCCATTGTATACACGTGCCACATCTTCTTTATCCATTTATAAGCCGATGGACACTTAAGGTGCTTCCATGTCCTGGCTATTATAAACAGACCTGCAATGAGCATTGTGGTACATGACTCCTTATGAATTATAGTTTTCTCAGGGAATATGCCCAGTAGTGGGATTGCTGGGTTGTATGGTAGTTCTATTTTTAATTTTTTAAGGAACCTCCACACTGTTCTCCACAGTGGCTGTATCAATTTAAATTCCCAGCAACAGTGTAAGAGGGTTCCCTTTTCTCCACACCCTCTCCAGCATTTATTGTTTGTAGATTTTTTGATGATGGCCATTCTGACCGGTGTAAGGTGATACCTCATAGTAGTTTTGATTTGCATTTCTCTAATGATTACTGATGTTGAGCATCCTTTCATGTGTTTGTTAGCCATCTGTATATCTTCTTTGGAAAAATGTCTATTTAGGTCTTCTGCCCATGTTTGGATTGGGTTGTTTGTTTTTTTGATATTGAGCTGCTTGAGCTGCTTGTATATTTTGGAGATTAATCCTTTGTCAGTTGCTTCATTTGCAAATATTTTATCCCATTCTGAGGGTTGTCTTTTCGTCTTGTTTATGGTTTCCATAGCTGTGCAAAAGCTTTTAAGTTTCATTAAGTCCCATTTGTTTATTTTTGTTATTATTTCCATTTCTCTAGGAGGTGGGTCAAAAAGGATCTTGCTGTGATTTATGTCACAGAGTGTGCTGCCTTTGTTTTCCTCTAAGAGTTTTATAGTGTCTGGCCATACATTTAGATCTCTAAGCCATTTTGAGCTTATTTATGTGTATGGTGGTAGGGAGTGTTCTAACTTCATTCTTTTACGTGTAGCTGTGCAGTTTTCTCAGCACCACTTATTGAAGACATTATCTTTTCTCCATCGTATAGTCTTGCCTCCTTTATCAAAGATAAGGTGACCATATGTGTGTGGGTTTATCTCTGGGCTTCCTTTCCTGTTCCACTGATCTCTATTTCTGTTTTTGTGTCAGTACGATACTGTCTTGATTACTATAGCTTTGTAGTATAGTCTGAACTCTGGGAGCCTGATTTCTCCTTTTTGCATCTATGTTCATCAGTGATATTGGCTTGTAGTTTTTTTTTTTTTTTTTTTTTTTTTTTGCGGTATGCAGGCCTCCCACTGCCGTGGCCTCTCCCATTGCGGAGCACAGGCTCTGGACGTGCAGGCTCAGTGGCCATGGCTCACAGACCCTGCCGCTCCGCTGCATGGGGGATCTTCCCGGACTGGGACATGAACCCGTGTCCCCTGCATCGGCAGGCGGACTGCCAACCACTGAACCACCAGGGAAACCCAGTTTTCTTTTTTTTGAGACATCTTTATCTGGTTTTGGTATCAGGGTGACGGTGGCTTCACAGAATGAGTTTCGGAGTATTCCTTCCTTGGCTATATTTTGGAAGAGTGTGAGAAGGATAGGTGTTAGCTCTTCTCTAAATGTTTGATAGTATTTGCCTGTGAAGCCACCTGGTCCTGGGCTTTTGTTAGTTGCAAGATTTTTAATCAGTTTCAATTTCAGTGCTTGTGATTGGTCCCTTTATATTTTCTATTTCTTCCTGGTTCAGTCGCAGAAGGTTGTGCTTTTCTAAGATTTTGTCTGTTTCTTCCAGGTTGTCCATTTTATTGGCATATAGTTGCTTATAGTAATCTCTCATGATCTTTTGTATTTCTGTAGTGTCAGTTGTTCTGCTTTTTCATTTCTAATTCTATTGATTTGAGTGTTCTCCCTTTTTTTCTTGATGAGTCTGGCTAATGGTTTATCAATTTTGTTTATTTTCTCAAAGAACCAGCTTTTAGTTTTATTGATCTTTGCTATTGTTTCCTTCAGTTCTTTTTCATTTATCTCTGGTCTGATCTGTATGATTTCTTTCCTTCTGCTAAGTTTGGGGTTTGCTTGTTCTTCTTTCTCTAATTGCTTTAGGTGTAACATTAGGTTGTTTATTTGAGATGTTTCTTGTTTCTTGACATAGAATTGTATTGTTATAAACTTCCCTCTTAGAACTGCTTTTACTCCATCCCATAGGTTTTGGGTTGTCGTGTTTTCATTGTCATTTGTTTCTAGGTATTTTCTGATTTCCTCTTTGATTTCTTCAGTGATCTCTTCATTATTTAGTAGTGTATTGTTTAGCCTCCATGTATTTGTATTTTTTACAGATTTTTTTCCTGTAATTGATATCTAGTCTCATAGCATTGTGGTCGGAAAAGATACTTGATATGATTTCAATTTTCTTAAATTTACCAAGGCTTGATTTGTCACCCAAGATATGATCTATCCTGGAAAATGTTCCATGAGCACTTGAGAAGAAAGTGTATTCTGTTGTTTTTGGATGGAATTTCCTATAAATATCAATTAAGTCCATGCTGTTTAATGTATCATTTAAAGCTTGTGTTTCCTTATTTATTTTCATTTTGGATGATCTGTCCGTTGGTGAAAGTGGGGTGTTAACATCCCCTACTATGATTCTGTTACTGTCAATTTTCCCTTTTATGGTTGTTAGCATTTGCCTTATGTATTGAGTTGCTCCTATGTTGGGTGCAGAAATATTTACAATTGTTATATATTCTTCTTGGATTGATCCCTTGATCACTATGTAGTGTACTTCTTTGTCTCTTGTAACATTCTTTATTTTAAAGTCTATTTTATCTGATATGAGTATTGCTACTCCAGCTTTCTTTTGATTTCCATTGCACGGAATATCTTTTTCCATCCCCTCACTTTCAGTCTGTATGTGTCCCTAGGTCTGAAGTGGGTCTCTTGTGGACAGCATATATATATATGGGTCTTGTTTTTGTATATATTCAGCCAGTCTATGTCTTTTGGTTGGAGCATTTAATCCATTTACATTTAAGGTAGTTATCGATATGTATGTTCCTATTACCATTTTCTTAATTGTCTTGGGTTTGTTATTGTAGGTCTTTTCCTTCTCTTTTCTTCTCTTTCCTTCTCTTTTCTGCCTAGAGAAATTCCTTTAGCATTTGTTGTAAAGCTGGTTCGGTGGTGCTGAATTCTCCTAGCTTTTGCTTGTCTGTAAAGGTTTTAATTTCCCTATCGAATCTGAATGAGATCCTTGCTGGGTAGAGTAATCTTGGTTGTAGGTTTTTCCCTTTCATGACTTTAAATATGTCTTGCCACTCCCTTCTGGCTTGCACAGTTTCTGCTGAAAGATCAGCTGTTAACCTTATTGGGATTCCCTTGTATGTTATTTGTTGCTTTTCCCTTGCTGCTTTTAGTATTTTTCCTTTGTATTAATTTTTGATAGTTTGATTTACATGTGTCTTGGCATGTTTCTCCCTGGATTTATCCTTTATGGGACTCTCTGCACTTCCTAGACTTGATTATTTCTGTCCCCCTATTAGGGAAGTTTTCAACTATAACCTCTTCAAATATTTTCTCAGTCCCTTTCTTTTTCTCTTCTTCTTCTGGGACCCCTATAATTTGAATGTTGGTGCACTGAATGTTGTCCCAGAAGTCTCTGAGACTGTCCTCAGTTCTTTTCCATTTTTTTCTTTATTCTGCTCTGCAGTAGTTATTTCCACTATTTTATCTTCCCGGTCACTTATCCATTTTTCTGCCTCAGTTATTCTGCTGTTGATTCCTTCTAGAGAATTTTTAGTTTCATGTATTGTGTTGTTCATCATTGTTTGTTTGCTCTTTAGTTCTTCTAGGTCGTAGTTAAACATTTCTTGTATTTTCTCCATTTCCAAGATTTTGGATCATCTTTACTAACACTACTCTGAATTCTTTTTCAAGTAGACTGCCTACTTCCTATTCATTTGTTTGGTCTGGTGGGGTTTTACCTTGCTCCTTCATCTGCTGTGTACTTCTCTGTTTTCTCATTTTGTTTAACTTGGTGTGTTTGGGGACTCCTTTTCACAGGCTGCAGGTTCGTAGTTCCCATTGTTTTTGGTGTCTGCCCCCAGTGGGTAAGGTTGTTTCAGTGGGTTGTGTAGGCTTCCTGGTGGAGGGGACTGGTGCCTGTGTTCTGGTGGATGAGGCTGGATCTTTTCTTTCTGGTGGGAAGGACTGCATCCGGTGGCGTGTTTTGGGGTTTCTGTGACATTATTATGATTTTAGGCAGCCTCTTTGCTAATGGGTGGGGCTGTGTTCCTGTCTTGCTAATTGTTTGGCATAAGATGTCCAGCACTGTAGCTTGCTGGTCATTGGATGGAGCTAGGTTTTAGCATTGAGATGAAGATCTCTGGGAGAGCTTTCGCCATTTCATATTACTTGGAGCTGGTAAGTCTCTGGTGGACCAATGTGCTGAACTTGGCTCTGCCCCCTCAGAGGCTCAGGCCTGACACGTGGCCAGAGTACCAAGACCCTCTCAGCCACATGGCTCAGAAGAAAAGGCAGAAAAAAAAAGAAGTAAAGAAAAAAATAAAATAATTAAAATTTTAAAAATAAATTATTAAAAATTTAAAATAAGAAAGAAGAGAGCAACCAAACTTAAAAAACAAAGCCACCAATGATAACAAGTGCTAAAAACTATACCAAAAAAAGCAGGCACACAGAACCGTAGGACAAGTGGTAAAAGCAAACCTCTACAGACAAAAATCACACAAAGAGCATACACACACACTCACAAAAAAAGAAAAAGGAAAAAATATATATATATACATATATAAAAAGGGAGAGAGCAACCAAATCAATAAAGATATCTTCCAATGATAATAAGCTCTAAGTACTAAATTATAATAACCATATAACGAGAAACAAATTAGATACAGAAAGCAAACCCCAAGTTGCTCCCAAAGTCCACCACCTCAATTTTGGGATGATTTGTGGTCTATTCATGTATTCCACAGATGCAGGGTGCATCAAGTTAATTGTAGAGATTTAATCCACTGCTCCTGAGGCTGCTGGGAGAGATTTCCCTTCTATTCTTTGTTCGCACAGCTCCTGGGGTTCAACTTTGGATTTATCCCCAACTCTGTGTGTAGGTCACCTGAGGGCATCTGTTCTTCATCCAGACAGGATGGGGTTAAAGGAGCGGCTGATTCGGGGGCTTTGGCTCACTCAGGCCGGGGTGAGGGAGGGGTATCGAATGCGGGGCGAGCCTGAGGCGTCAGAGGTTAGCATGACGTTGAAACAGCCTGAGGCGTGCCGTGTGTTCTCCTGGGGAAGTTGTCCCTGGATCATAGGACCCTGGCAGTGGCTGGCTTCACAGGCTCCGGGGAGGGGAGGTGTGGAGAGCAACCTGTGTTTGCTCACAGGTTTCTTGGTGGCTGCCGCAGCAGCCTTAGCACTTCATGCCTGTCTCTGGCATCTGCACTGATAGCCACAACTCACACCCATCTCTGGAACTCGTTTCAGCGGTGCTCTGAATCCCCTCTCCTCGCACACCCTGAAACAATGGTCTTTTGCCTCTTAGGCAGTTCCAGGCTTTTTCCCAGACTCCCTCCCGGCTACCTGTGGTGCACTAGCCCCCTTCAGACTGTGTTCACGCTGCCAACCCCAGTTCTCTCCCTGGGATCCAACCTCCAAAGCCTGTGTCTCAGGTCCTAGCCCCTATCCGTCCCAGCGGGTGAGCAGACAAGCCTCTGGGGCTGGTGAGTGCTGGTCGGCACCGATCCTCTGTGCAGGAATCTCTCTGCTTTGCCCTCCACACCCCTGCTGCTGCGCTCTCCTCCGTGGCTCTGAAGCTTCCCCGCCCCCCCCACCATCTCCTCCAGTGAAGGGGCTTCCTAGTGTGTGGAAACTTTTCCTCCTTCACAGCTCCCTCCCAGAGATGCAGGTCGTGTCCCTCTTCTTTTATGTCTGTTTTCCCCCCTTTTTTTTTTGCCCTATCCAGGTACGTGGGGAGCTTCTTGCCTTTTCGGAAGTCTGAGGTTTTCTGCCAGCGTTCAGTAGGAGTTGTTCCACGTGTAGATGTATTTCTGATGTATTTGTGGGGAGGAAGGTGATCTCCATGTCCTACTTCTCCGCCATCTTGAAGGTCCCTCTCCAGCCTCAGAAGTTACATTTTATAGACCTTTCCCATTTGCTACATGCTTCCAGATACATATCCTTTGAACATGAAGTCAGACATTGACTGAGTACCTACTGTCAGTATATCCAGCTGACAGATACAAAAGTACAGTAAGAGTGGATCAGTGTGTGGCCCGTGTGGTTGCATTGCTAATAAGCAGCAAAATGTGACTTCTTATCTCCAACTCCTATGTACTTCCTGCTCAATTACAAAGGCTTGGCAATAATCCAGATGATGTAAACCTTACAATTTCTCCCACTGAGACCACCTTGTAACTTCATGACGATGATATTGCTGCCGCACAGCATTTTCACAATACTGTGGGTGATTCATGCTACCTTCTAGCTATGGAAGCATTCACTCAACATCCCTTAAACTCAACTCCACCAATCTCAACTTCCCAAGCCCTTCTCCACTGAATTAAGATGGGTCTTTTCTGCATCTCCTATCACAACATTTTCTGCACTAAATTTTAAATTGGTTTACTAACACATCTACTTTAACTAAACTGTATGTGCTTTAAAACAGGACGGTGCTCAATGTTTATATTCCAGCACCAGGTGCAATGCCTTCACCACAGTGGCCACCTAAAATCAGGATAGTGAGTGGCTGTGTGCAACGCTTAATAAATGAATTGCCCAAGAACACGCATGATACTAGACTTCTCAATCATCAAAATTTAAAATCAAATGAGAGCATTTTGTTGAAATCTAGTTCTCTAGTTGGCATAGTAACCATTAATACATCATATGCTTATCATATAGAGACAAGTTAAAGGACTATGAAATTTGCACTGGGAAGATTATTTTTAAGTGGATATACAAAGCCTCGAAAATACAGAAAAACAATGACAGGAATTAATTTTTTTAAGTTAGAAAAATAAAATGATACAGGACAATTTTAATTTCTTCAAAATTTTGACAGATTTATTTTAAATATTTACTGTAGCATGTTCAAACACAGGCTGACATATACCCTTCCTAGATAGTTATTTGGGGTTCTCTGTTTGTGACTGCATCAAAGTTAGCTTTCATATTAATGAACTCCTTAATCTAAATAGCTTTCATGTTATCCTGTTATGCACATCTGTTCACACCTGGATCAATGTACAAACTGATAATGTTAACATCATTAAATCTCATGTAATTCACAGTAATCATTCAATTCAAGCTCTAGTCAAAAGGTAAAGAGAATAGGGAAAAATAAATCTTTTTTATTTCTGAAACATCCAGACTTATGGGTCTTCTTGGCCACTTTGTTCTTTTGTTAGTTCTGAGTGAGCTCTAAGACAGAAGCCCTTACCAATGCCACAGAGAAACCAAGATAAGTAACTCATTTTTTCCAAATACCTATGGCCCTTTTTCCAAGCAAAAGTAAACTCAGAGCGATACTGTTCAAAGCAAGTGAACAGGTTCTGTCAAAGCTTCAAGCAAAAAGAAAGACAAGTATCTGGTCTCCACTTAGCATAAACTTGAATCTTTTGTGACCGAGGTAGTACTGAAGATGCAATAACATGCTTTTCTGGTGGAGAGATGGGGGCTACTAAGTGAGCAAGAGAATAGAAGAGGAAAAAAAGACAAAGGCAACATGCTGTTTGTGAAGGACACGCTGATAAAATGATTGAACGCCATCTGAAGTAACGACGAAGATTAAAATACAATTCCTTTATGACAAAGGCAATCAACAATGCACCTGCCTCATGCTAAAGAAAGTAATTTTACTTCCTCCTAACTCTAGGTGCTATACCCAGTCTTGTCAGCTCCATAAGAGGGCATTTAATGAACGTTCCTATCAGATATATCAGCATGAATCCCTGTCAACAACTTCTTGGTCCAGTGTCCAGAATAAAGTCACTTCTACAAGTAGTTCTGTATAAAAATGTGGTAAGCAGAGAAACTCAACAACCTGATGAAGTTTGTTAATGTCTGCTAGATGCAATAATGACCTTTTAATAAATATCTATTCCCGATTCTCTTGCCAAAAAGTAGGTCATCATTTCAGAATCTAAAAGCTACCTGGCCAATTATCATTTGAAAATAAAGAAAACATGTTACATGCCTAAATGAGCAAGAAATCATATGGAATAACAGGAGTGGGGAGGAAATACTGCCAACACTAATTACATCAGGTATATTTTCCAGGTAACTGTCCTTGTTTGCTTTTCTTCTTCTGTTGCACATTCACTTCTTGTTCAAACAGGGCATGGATAATTTTGAGAAAGGAGAACTCACTAGGCTCAAACCAAGGAGTTTGGACGGACATTTCCAATAATTTCTTGGAAAAGTCATTTCTCTAATGAGCTTCTTCAGCTACAAAATTACAGGGGTGAGCTAGATGACCTTGAAATCTCTGCAAGAGGTAATAACTGTGATATCCAGGATGATTCTATCATACTGCTGCTTTGCTAAAAGGTTTATTAGAGAGAACACTGAAATAAGCACCCAGAAAAATGATCTGAAGATTCTCAACAGATTTCATTTCCCATGCTGTCCACACCTGTCCTCAATCACTGATGATGCTTAAGTTAAGCGGTATTATGCAAAGTCAAGTACTACATACTGAATTGTATCTGCCTCTTTCAGAAAGGCTATCTATATGATAGTGCATATAACCATGAGGGAGAATGCAGAATATATCACATGACTGAAAGAAAGAAAAAAAAAAAAGGGAGGCAAAAGCTTTTTAATTGACCACTTAAAAGGTTATGTAGAGGCCAGGCCACAAGGTGAAGGTACGAAGTATGTTTCTAGTACAGAAAGCTGTCTACTAACAATGAAATACTCAATATTCTTACGACTTTTTTGAGTGAGGAGTCTACAGCAGATTTAAGTCCTGGATCCGTTAAGAATCTGGTATGCAAAAATAAAAGCCCATCAATTCTTAGCATCCCTTTGGGGTTTCTGTGGGTATATGTGTAATAACTGTCATATCTCAAAACAGTTCAATCTGACCCCCATTATTTTAAAAATATAATGATAGTGGCCAGAGTTATCAGCTATGCTTCAATGATTTGAATGCTCCTAACTGGTGCAATTAGGTGAAATTAACAATTTCTTAGTGAGAAAAACAGATTGGTATCTAAAGGGCTCAAACCACCTCAGAAAGGCGAATAGGGCATTTCATAAAAGTAGAATCTATCTGCCAAGGTCAAAAAGCTCCTGTATCTCTCCCTCAATTGAATTTTTCTCATGACTTTCCACCCCCAAGGTTGTCTCACTTAAGACTTGTTGATGCCCTGGCAATGCTATTTTGAGATACAGGGTATGATAAGAGCTATGGAAAGGGTATGATCTCAATTATAATAGAAAACACCAATGGAAACAAAACTTTTTCAAACTTCATATTTTCCATCTATCAAATTGGCAAAGATCAAATGTTTTACACTGTGTTGATAAGTGTGTGGTATAACAGACATTCACATACATTTTTAGTGGGTGGATCCATTGGTACAAATTCTGTGGAGAATTATTTACCAGTATCTATAAAAAACAAACTTTTTTTTTTTTTGACTCAGAAATGCCTCCTCTAGAAATATAAAGTCTAGGAATATACGGTCATTGGAGCACTTCTTCCTGGTTGTAATAGCTACCTGATAAGGTTATTATTAAGATGAATGAAATAATTCATATAAAGTATACAGAACAAAATTTGCATTCTACTGGTATTAATGGTAAGCACTGATAAAACTTAGTTGTTCATGTAATTATTATTAGATGATGATGTTCATGTAATTATTATTAGATGATAATACAAGTCATTTTTTGACATACTACAAAATTTCAGAGAAGTAGAGGACAACCTCACATTCATTAAGGTTAAAAAAAGCAAATGTGTGTACTACACATATCTAAATCTAGAACATGGTATTTAAATGCTCTCTGGTAAGCCCTGTCAACTGGGGACATTTCTTTACAGAAAAGTATAATTTGCATATAATCATGTGTTAATTTCATAAGACTGTTTTATACTGAATTAATAAATGTCTAAAAGATTAAGGAAAAACACAAAAACCTTGTAATCTGGATCAAAATTGCCATTATTTTATTAGGATATAATTGTTTGAATGATTTGAAGAGTAGCTTAAATATTTTCTGGGTTTTTCTCTTCTTTCTGTAGCTAAATGATGTTCTAACCATTATCAACCATTCATTTTAGCTAAATAACAAAGAGAGAAAAAAATGTGAACTAAAAGCATATTCATTCTGACATTAACCCAAAATAACCAATTTGCTTCTCGTGAGCCTTGGATGTTGCTGAGGTGCATTTGTTAAATTACAGAAGCAATTTTTCCTCAGGAATCTTCTAATTTTGTTCCAATCACTGGAGTCATGTTTATCTATTTCCTTGCACAGACATACTGCCTCCTCAGAGAACTCTTGAGAATAGAAACTCTGTATCCGATAAGTGAATATCAAACAGTGAGATGACTAGCCAGTTAGGTTAAAAATATGAAAAGACATTTACATTTAAATCTAAACATAAAGGAGACCATGTGAATAACAAAATATGGGGGATGTAGAAGAATAAATTAGGAAAACTTCTTCCCTTCCTTTTCTCAGAGCTTTTCCATACCCAAGCAGGAAAGCTGGGTCATACTATCCTACTGTTTAGAGCTGTGCTATCCAATATGGTACCCCCAGCCAGATGTGGCTACTGAGTGCTTGTAAAGTAGCTAATAAGAAATGAAAAGATAGTGTAAAAAATGAGTGTAAAGCATCTTATTCCTAATTGTTTTAATACTGGTACAGGTTGATATAATATTTTGAACACAATATATTTAATAAATTTCCACCTGAAATCATTGTACTTTTTAATGTGAGTTCCAGAAAATTGAAATTATATTTTTGGCTCACAGTATATTTCCATTGGACAGTACAGAACTAAAGCATTAGTATCTATGACATATGTACACGCCACAAGTTCCTTTGTGTGCACTTGTATTTTGATGGTTCCAGTAACTAAGTCGGTCTCTAAAAGGGAAGAACCCATGTATCTGTACAATCTTATCTAGGTGTGGGAAAACTGCTTGGGTTTTATTTGAGTCCAGCTCTTCCCCCTCAAAACAAGGCCCTAGCCAACATGGTGTTACAGTCAGAAGACTTGCGTTTCCCCCTGGGTTACCTGGGCAAATCATTCAAATCCCCTGAGTCCCTTGTCTTACGTATAAAATAGCTGTCTTTCTAGCCATGAGCACTGCTGTGCAAATCATTTGAGATATGTATATAAGAGAACTCGTCAAGTCATACTCATTATGGTCCTTGAAGGGGTATTAACATTTAGTTTTAGCTCAACAAATGACATACTTAACAACTGATCCTTTGCAGTCCACCTAAGTCGCAGCAGAAATACCACAGCTTTGCTTTCAGTCACACTGCTGTGTATGACAGAGGCAGCTGATCCCTAAGTCGTAAGTTAGACTGTTCCAAAAGGATTCTTTTTCAAAGCAAGTGAATCGAGTGTGGATCTCTGAAAAAGCTTAATAACTATGATCACAGTACTAGAATTAAGAGTAAAGAAACCATGATGATGTATTGCTGATAACAACTGACTCTTTCACACACCCATGCATTCACTCATCAAACATTTGGGGAATGCCCTACAACCACAGCATGAGAAAGATCAAGCTTTGGAGTCAGAGATACCTGAGTGTTAATTTCAGCCACCCCGAGTGTTTTATGTGGCCCTGTAAACCCTGTATTATTGGAATAAATTATTAAGAGCAGAAGGTTTTTAGACAGTTAATTAAGTATTATTTGTAAAAAAAAAAAAAAAAAAATAGCTCAATTCCTGGCACATAGTGTTCAGTAAAGGTTAGCTGAAATAATAATATTTACTATTATTTAGTTACTGTTCTTGATACTGAAGATACTGTAAGACACAGGCTCAGCCCTCAAGGCATTATATAGATGATCATCTACCAGCTGTATCTAAGGAAGTCTGTAAGAATGGATATTTTTAAGAATCCAGGTAACTATATGAATTTCAGCTGTTATTCTGATATTTAGCACTGCGTAATGACAACCTGAATTCTCAGAAGGTCCATTCAATAAGCCTAAGGGATTTTGCCAACTAAAATGCAGTTTACCTTACCGTGTTTCATGTAATAAGTATTTCAACATTGAATTTCAGGAAACTCTTGAGAAAACCTCTTCTACCAGGCTTAAAGTTAGCCTAAGTACCCTATTAAATAGACCTCTTAAGTCATTTTTTAATAACACAGAAAACTGATCATCATCACAGTCTAATGCAACAATTATTTATTGTGACCCTCTAGTTCAGCAAGGGAGGTGAGAAATCAATGATGGAAAACATCAATAACTTTTTGCCTGCTTTCATAAACCTAGCTAAGTAAGCTCTTACCATGAACAGCCATCATCTTTGCCAATTTATTTTTTTCTGCAATAAATGAGTGAGCAGCAAGCATTTCCACAGAAAGGCCTTAGGGGCCAATTCCCCAAGACCACTGTATTAAAGTTCTCAAAATAAAAGGTGCACCAACTTGTAATCATTTTTATAAAAAGCAGGATCCACAATGACTCAGAAAAGTGATTCTACCATCTACTATGAAAACAGAATACCAACCTCCCTTTTGTAGATAGCTACAAGTTGATACGGCATGTCCAAAGTTCCATGCACTGGAATGACTGCTTTTAAATCAATCAACCAAATCGTATTTAATAATTAGATGAGAACACATAACTTCATTTTCAAAAGACTTAAAGTATTTTTTAAATAGATCTAAATTGTAGGCATTTATATATATTACAAGTTGTTATATTTCAAGACGGCCCTCAAAACACAATTCTAACCAAGTCAATGACTTAAAAATCAGAGCCTCAGTGTCTTGATCTGTAAAATGGAGATATTTGTATTGAAATTACAGTGGTATTAGAAATCAGTCTTATTATTACTACTGATGTTTTATTTTCTTTATTGGCTAGGGCAGGCGTCTGCAAACTTTTCTGTAAAGAGCTAGATGATAAATAATTTCAGCCTTGCAGGTCATAAAATCTGTAACAAATAACTCTGCTGTTGTAACATGAAATCAGTATGGACAATATATACACACATGAGTGTGGCTGTGTGCCGATAAAACTTTATTTATGGACACTGACATTTGAATGTCATAGTTTTCACATATCATGAATTACTATTCTTTTGATTTTTTTCCAACCATCTACAAATATTTTTAAAAAGCATGCTTAGTATGTGGAAGACACACAAAGAAGTGGAGAACTAGACTGGATCAATGGGCCATAAATTGCCAACCCCTTGGCCAGAAGACTCTGATCCAACCTTATGTAAATTGATTATATATTTAATTGGCCAAAGAGTTTTTGGAAAAAATCACTTGTAACAAATTGAAAATTTCTATACATACAAAACCATGTTATTTTCATTTACTTTAAATTCTGTTGAACATTTTTGGGGAAGAAAATACTCTGTTTTCACTTTTAATTTCTTAATTTCACTATTTCAGTATTTAATCACCTTCCACTTTATAGATCTTTTAGTAGTATTTTCTCTCTAATGTAAGAAGTTCAACTATGGTACTTCAAAGCACTGCAAACAAATTTATTTCCAGTGCTTGTTAAACGTATTGCTTACTTTCCTTACTAAATTAACTGTGGTTTGTGAAACAAACAAATCCAACAATACAAGATGCAAAAACAATTTCAATAAATAGGTCTTCATTTACTAATAATCTCCTTTCTGTCACTGACTTAAACACATCTGCCAGCAAGATGTGCAAACACCATATTTCTCCAGTTACACAATGTTAATTATAATGGAATTACACCACCAAGAAATTCTTAATCTTGTTGGCCACTCTTCGTGTTCTTATTACTCACTCCTAATCCATTAAATCTGTGCTGTAGTATTAAAACAGGCAGAAGGACAGGGAGAGAGAAGATGAATTTGATTTGGTCAAAAGGTGAAGGCATAATAATTTAGCTGAATAAGTTAAGCGGGGCATCGACTTTTTATCCCTTTATTTCTTATGCTTTTAATGCTGGATTATATGTAAAATGAACAAAAGACCATGAATATCAGGCCAGTTACACTGAGACAATCAAGCAAACCGACTATGGCACCAAACGACATGCTGTTGAGGTTCATAATAGTTGCTCTTGTGACATTAACTTAGAGTTTAAAGAGATTTACCAAGCATTCCTAATCTATCATTATCTTATAATCCACCAATTTATTTACCTTGTTGAACCTAATTAGAACGAAAAGTAAAAATGTTAGGGATGCAAAGATAAGTAAGTCAGAAATGTTTGTAAATCCTCAGAATAGGTCTCTGTTTTGTTTTCTGAGTCATGGCATCACATCAGCCCCCAAACAATTAACACAATATCCACGTTACCATGGATGCACATATCTACAGATAGTTAAGTACACAGATAATAACAGAAGGCAGCATAAAACACCGATTAAGACCACATGCTACAGAGCCAGACCAGTTTTGTAAGCTCAGCCATTTATCTATCCGTGTGATCTTAAATAATTCACTTATCATTGTATTCCTGAGTTTCTCTGTAAAATGGAAAAAAAATAATCATAGCCACCATTGAATGTTAGAAGGATTAACTTAATATGCATAAAATTTTTATAATATTATCCGACACAAAGAACTATGTAGGGCTTCCCTGGTGGCGCAGTGGTTGAGAGTCTGCCTGCCGATGCAGGGGACACGGGTTCGTGCCCCGGTCTGGGAAGATCCCACATGCCGCGGAGCGGCTGGGCCCGTGAGCCATGGCCGCTGAGCCTGAGTGTCTGGAGCCTGTGCTCCGCAACGGGAGAGGCCACAGGAGTGAGAAGCCCGTGTACCACACACACACAAGAAAAAAAGCAAACAAAAAAATCTATGTAAATGTTAAAATAAAGCAATGGCTAAAAAAGTATTATTGAATAATACTCTATTACCATTTCTTTATAATATTTGCACTTTGATAGGTGATTACTACACGGCTCTTTTTAGATCTCTATGAGAAAAAAAATCATAAGAACTTAATAGCCCCATCAATGATAAATGTTTGCCAATGATACAGGTGAAAAGGCAATCTAAGGGTTGTTTGCCTCAAATACCACCAATGTCTGACATAATTAATGAAACAAAATTACAGGGCAACAGGGCACTTAATTCTAAAGCACCTAATAATGAAGAAGCCTTTAACCAGCAGTATAGACTCGGCCACTTAATTAGCTCCTGCTACATAAAGTGGTTATCCTCAATCCAGTGTTTTCTTTTCTTCTAAACACCCCTATGACCTACTGTCTCCAAACTCCAAGGTCCTCATCAATAAATTTGACAAGATTCTTTATTTATTTTTATTTATTTATTTATTTATGGTTGCACTGGGTCTTCATTGCTGCGCAGAGGCTTTCTGTAGTTGCGGTGAGTAGGGACTACTCTTTGCTGCAGTGTGCAGGCTTCTCCTTCAGGTGGCTTCTCTTGTTGCGGAGCACAGGCTCTAGGCCCATAGGCTTTCATAGTTGCAGCACGTGGGCTCAGTAGTCGTGGCTCGTAGGCTCTAGAGTGCAGGCTCTGCAGTTGTGGTGCACGGGCTTAGCTGCTCCGCGGCACGTGGGCTCTTCCCAGACCAGGGATCGAACCCGTGTCCCCTGTACTGGCAGGCACATTCTTAACCACTGCGCCACCAGGGAAGTCCCAAACTTGACAAGATTCTTAACTGGGCCCTATTTAGCAGCACACCACTTTGCTAACTACCACAGAGAATGTCAATACACAAAAGAGACAGCCCGAACTATCAAGGAGCTTACAATCTATTTAGAGAAACAAACTATAAAAAAGTGAGATGATGGCAACATAAAACTATACAAAAAGGAAGTAAGAACCCAAAATGCAAACATGGGTGCAGTGCTTTAGTGTCTCTACAGTGTTCTCACCAGTACAGTAACTCATTCTGTGCCTCCATCCCACTGTAGACCAGCAAGTTAAAAAAAACTGCTATCTTGGTATTACAGACTACCAAGCAGAGCCTCGGGAAATCTAAGTAAGTTGCACGAAGTCTTACAATTACAGACAAAGCCATAGTGCAGAACATAGATATTCATGCTCACATCCATGATTTTAAGCTACAGCGCTCTGTTCCCTGAAAGGAGAGACCCACAAGACTCCAGCACTCTGTGATCACTTCCTAGAGAGAGGGTGTGAGCCAGTTCATGATGAGTGGTCAGAAGTGGGCATCTGACCAAAAGGGAAGGTCACTGCAAATGGGAAATGGTGTCAGATCAATGAAGTAAAGAAAAAGTCCAGGTCAATGGCTCTAAATGGAGCGTTTGGAGAGGAGGTGTGTGTTGGCACAAGTAGAAAAGTCATTAGCTAGTATTCTGTGTTTCCTATTGGCTGTGCAAAAGACAGGAAAGAAGGACTGGAGTTTTAAAGCAATTGCATCAGGCATTATGAAGCTAAATTTCAACTCCACCACCTCTAATGTGTATCTACCCCTTTATCTCTTGAGACTCTGATATGACCTACACACCCAGTCAATCTGATTCACCTGGGATCCCCAAACCAATTGCTACCCCATACTGAATGACAGCAGGCACTTGAGTAAATCTTAAGATACACAGTACACTTATGATGCTAGAAGCATTGTGCTAAAATCTTTCACATGTCATTTAATCTTCAAACTAACCACAGCAGCTGTGTCAGGGTCCCCAAGACTACTTCTAAAATCAAAGATTTGCTAGAAAGATTCACAGGACTCAGCATCTAAGTTGCACTTATGTCTAAGATTTATTACAATGATGTAGTAGGAATACAAAGTTGGATGATAAAAAAATAAATAAAAACCACAGGCAGAGTCTGGAGTAATCCATATGCAAGTTTCCTTACATGTCCTTCCTCCCATTGGGTGGTCACACAGAGTGTATACTTTCCTAGCAATGAAAATGCATCAACACGGGTGGAATATTTCTGTCCAGGAATGCTGATTAGGGACTCAGTGTGGGCACTGTTTATTCCGTTTGTAAGAGGGCTGGTCACATAGGTGCACTCTGCTAGAATTACCAAAATTCCATACGACTCAAAGATAGCAGGTGTTGAGCATACACCACATTATTTGTACAGACAGTCTAGGCATAGTGATCAACTCTTGTCAATTAAAACAATTATATTAGTACCAGCCAAGATCTCAGATGTCAGCCAAGGGCCAATCTCACATGCATTCCTTAGTATATCAGACCTGAGACTCCTATCCTAACTCTTTCTTACACAGGAGGCAATTATTATTGTTTCATGTAGAAGAAGTAACTGAGTTACAGACATTATTTAACTCATCTAGGATCCTAGAAGTTCTAAGTGCCAGACAATGTGTCATAGCTTGAGAGCTCCTGCAACAGACATGACACAAGGTTACAGGCGAGCTGTTTTGTTTTAGGAGACATCCGGGAAACTGAAGGGCTACTTGTAGGTGGGCACAATGATAGCCAGGTGTGGAAAAAGGAAGGATAGCAAGCTAATCCCAGGGTTTGTAGTTAAATTGGTTACCATCGTGGTCAAGCAGGAGTCAGTCCCACTGTGGTACAGTGTGAAACGAACTTCAAAGTTTTCCACTCAAAATACCGACCAGGGCAATATCTATTTACTGGTTGTTCATCCCCTATTGGTCAAGGTTCTCAGGAGCTATTAACTCCTCATAGTAGAGAAATCTTAGGGCAGAAAGCAAAAATCCCTGAGGCAGAACACAACCTGGTTTTGCAGCAAGGGTGGGAGCCAAAATCTGCATCCAGAGAATGAAAGATTGGGTATAAAAAGAATAAACAGCCTGTATTAAACCTCAGGCAGTGTGACTCCCCATGCTATACCTGAGTCATCATGGTGGGTTCTGTCAGATTCCTTTAGAATGGATTAGAAGTCCCTAAGTAGCTTTCAAGGATTAAAAAAAAAGAATAAACATTGTGGACCAATGTGACAGTGGCAACTCTAGCTTTTGCACGGCGAAGAAGGTAACAGAGTAAAAAAAAAAATCTGTCTTAAAAATCCCACACACCTCAGTTCAGCATTCTTTACAGAAACGCTATTTGTTTAAGGCCGGCAATTGTTGATATATAAAGTTTTGCAGAAAGTCTGACTCTGGCTCAGTCAGGTTTCTGTTCATTACCCTGGAAGATATGAAGGTTTTATTTATATATTTATACATATACAATCAGTAGTTTTTTAACATTTTCCAAGGGTTGGAAAATCACCATCACCTAGTCCCAGAATATTTTCATCCCCCTACAAAAGAAACTATATAAATTCACTCCCATATTTCCATTCAAAATCATTCCCAATTTCTCCTCCTCCTAGCCCCTGGCAACCACCAATCTATTTTTTGTCTTTATGAATACGCCTATTCTGGAAATTTCATATAAATGGAATCATACAATACATGCCTTCTTTTACGTAGCATAATGTTTGCAAGATTCATCCATGTTGTAGCATTATCAGTACTTCATTTGTTTTTATTTCCAAATAACTTTCCATCATATGGATATTCAGTACTTGTTTATCTGCACATCAGCTGATGAACATTTAGGATGACTCCAGTTTTTCACTCTCACGACTAATGTTTCTATGAACAGTGTGGCTTTATGTTCTCATTTCTCTTGGGTATATATCTAGGAAGGGAATTTCTGGGTCAAATGATAACCTTATGTTTAACATTGAGGGATAGCCAAACTGTTTTCCAAATAAGCTATATTATTTTACAATTCCACCAGCAGTGTATGAAGGTTCCAATTTTTTCCTTCATCAACACTTGTTTTTGGCAATTACAAATATCTGAAGGCCAGTAATTTCAAGATCAATGGCTTGATTAAGAAGCTTCCCAATTCTTTACATTCAGTGTTCCTAAATACGTATTATGGAGAAGGTAGATGCCTTGCAGCTTACAAAAATGACATGCCATCCAGTAGTTGTTGTCATAGTGGGAAAACAAAAACATCCTCACCTATATACATAATAGTGGCAGATGGAGGTAAGTTTTCACAGTAATTCCAAATGGAAAGATCAAACCCAAGAAGGTGTGATTTGAGGGTTACTTTTAGAGTAGGATTTGGGTGGAAGTAAAGGAACCTAACAAAAGAGAAAGATAGTTGTTATGACTGTTTGCATCCCCCCAAATTCATATGGTGAAGCCCTAATACCCAATTTCATGGTATTTGGAGGTGGGTCCTTTGGAAGGTAATTAGGTTTACATGAAGTCATGTGGGTAGGGCTTCCATCATGGGATTAGTGTCCTTGTAAGACTAGAGACACAACAAACACAGACCAGTGCTAGCTCTCTTCAACATGTGAGAACACAGGGAACAGGTAGCCATCTGCAAGCCAAGAAGGCTCTCACCAGAAACCCAATCTCCTAGCACCTTAATCTTTGACTTCCCAGCCTCTGTAATTGTGAGAAATAAATGTCTGCTTAAGCAACCCAGAATATGGTATTTTGTTATGGCAGCTTGAGCTGAAACAATTGCATACCAGATGCAGGAAACACTATGAGCGACAACATAGAAAAAAGAGATGAGTACTTGTATTTACCCAAAATCAACTAGTGAAATACTGATCAACTTATTTAAACTTGTGTCCTGAACAGGGTGAAAAGAATATCCTCCTAGTAGATGGAAAGGAAATGGAAAGAGAACCTAAAACAAATAAGATGTAAGAAGAAAGCTGTCACAGGGAAATAAATAGAAGCATGGTATGAATTTGGCAAAGCCAATTCCTTTAACGTCAAGGTCTATAATTCTGAAAAAAGCTATCAAATATTCTCCGATAAAAGATGGCATAAGATCCAGCTTAAAACCATAAAAATAATGCTAAAGGCAGTCTCAAATGTGAATAATGATTATGAGTTATAAGTAAATAAACAAAGCTGTTATAAATTACCCTGCCATAATTAAAATAAAGTCATCATTTTGTATTACCTTTTATTGTTGATATGGGCCAAAATTAAGGAATATTCCAAGAGAGTGTACCTTAAAAGATAGAGAGAAATGACCTCAAAGCTCTAGGAGAAGAAGTTTAATAGACACTTCAGTTGATAACTGGGGACATCTAAATAATAAATAGGAAAATAATGCACTTTAGAAAATCCACTATAACCCAAATAGTAGACTGTGGCAAAGCCAAGCCAAATAACATTTTTCAGTAACAGTTGGTAAAGGCATACAAGAGCAAAGAAAATTTAAATAAAGGAAGTAAAGTTCAATTCACTGAGAGATTCTCTGTTTCATATGCATTTCTAGAGATATTCTTCTGTAACTGGGATACAAAAACTCAAAAATATCTTAAACATATATGTTTATTTTTGGAGCCCTAGAAAAGGTATTTAACTATAGCCAAGACAGATGATCGTCCCAAGTAAGGAAATGGTTCAAATATAAATCACCAACTCTCTTCCTTCAGAGTTTACTGTTAACATCAAGCTAGACATATGAAAATTCGCACTGCAACAACTCACCATTTCTCTGCATCCAGACATTTATGGAAGATCAGATCTGCCTCCTGGAAATGTGCTGAGTATTAGTATCTGCAAGCCCTGGGTAAACCTAGGGGACAGCTGAGCCCAAAGCCTCATCACGTCTTTAAACACTTAACGCCTTCAACTCTAGCATTCACTTTAACAGATGCTCTCACATCCCACATGTCAGCACAGCTTCCTACAAACCCCTATACATAGAAAACACGATGACACATCTTGGTCATAACTGATAAGCAAAATTGGAATTGCTATAGAACCATCTGATAAGCCACTCCTAGCATGATGAGAAATGGAAGGACCTCATTCCTGATAGGAAAATACAGGGGAGAAGAATGGTGGATTGGGACCAATCCTCCTTGGTTATATGTAACCCTTTACTCTGCCTTTACATCAGGGGAAAGGATCCCTTTGGTTTAATACAATAAGCATGTGTTTCAGAAAAATATACAAGGTAAAGAATTAGTGATAATGGAATTTTTACAGTTATATGCCACAAAATATTTAAACCAATTTACAAATTACTTATTTTCTACACATCCGGGCTTGGGCATGTATTGAAAAACAGCTATTATTAGACTTATATTTTGAAAGAAAGTTACAAGATGTGTACCTGTTCCCAATTTCTTTAAAAAATAGAAACATACCATACTATCTGATTCCAAAATGCACTTCTATAAACTTTCTATTTACCTGAAACTGGTAAAATCCTTAAATTGGGTTGTACATTTCAATTATTGTGTTCTTATCTCCCCTTGACTCCTCCTTAGAAAGCTGTGGTTAAATTGATGGTGTCTCTTCCTAACTTTAGCTACACGCCAACCTCTTTCACATCTCTATACACGCTGAACCTGCAGCTCTGGCTCCCTGTAATCTCGTCCTCTTTGATCTTTGCACACCTGCTTTTCGTATCCTGTGAAACTCAGCTGAAACGTTTTCTTCTAAAAAGACACTGGCGGGCTTCCCTGGTGGCGCAGTGGTTGAGAGTCCACCTACTGATGCAGGAGACATGGGTTCGTGCCGCGGTCCGGGAAGATCCCACATGCCGCGGAGCGGCTGGGCCCGTGAGCCATGGCCGCTGAGCCTGCACGTCTGGAGCCTGTGCTCCGCAACGGGAGAGGCCACAACAGTGAGAGGGCCGCGTAGCGCAAAAAAAAAAAAAAAAAAAAAAAAAAACTGGCTTTCCCCATCACACTAATTAGTCTCTACCCGTGTAATTCAGTCTATGTAACCCACTCTTCCTTCCCTTTCAGTCACAACATTGCTATCACTGTGCCTCTTTCTTACTTTTACACTATTTTTCTCTATTTGCTTTTACATATTTAGTTATTTGTCTGTTACCATCTCCCCCTGTAGACTTTAAGCTCCATGAATGGTAGATCTATATTTAATTTATTTACCACTTTCTTTGTGTACCCAACATCTTGCAGGCACTCAAATTTTTTCAATTAATACATACATGTTCAACTTTATATCTGGATTGCTACAAAGTTAATTATGGCTCTATGAAAAACCTTTTGTTTTCTTTATGCACTGCTATATTTTACAGAATTTCTAAAATGAACACATGTATTTCACTTGTGAAATCAAGAAAAAAAATTCTCTTTTTTGAGCGTTGCTTTCCCTTTATAATGCTATTCTTAGGGCTTTGGTTTTCTGATATACTCCATATATTTGAGCTAAAAGCAGTCATTTACTGCTAGGTGATCAGAATATAGGTATTAGTCACATCTGTGGAGATGATGTTCACACAGTAAAGAAGATATTGAAATATCTGGTAGTTCTGGTAATGATTATGATCTTCAAAACATACTCAAGGGGGAAAAAATAGGTACCAAACAATTGACAGTTTTTACAAAAGATTAGAACAAACAGCATGAAATCACTTCCAGAAATGACAGCAATCAATCTGTTTCTTAAATGGTATCAGTGGCAGAGTCCATACCGGAAAACAGATTGTTTGGAACTAGATCAGCCCTCCAGGCCAGGAAGGTGCCAAGAGAAGGAGCCTGAAAGTTATGACAATAAATAAAGAGCAACCTTCTTATACTACACACAGGAAGGAAGCCCAAAAGAAGATAAGAGGGGCTGCTGAAGCATGAGGACCAAGAATCATGCCACAAAAAAGCCCAGTAGCATCAACGTCCCAAAGAAGCAAACTAAATTTCAGGGGATGAACTCCAATCCTTGGAAAAGAAGCTTTAAGAAGTTAGATAACGTCCAAATCCTACATTTAATGTCGGATCCTAAAGGAATAAGCTTTGAGACAGAGCACAGTGTTCTACTTTTCAGAATGTGCGTCCAAGCATATTTCGTATAAAAGAAAAGTCTCATTATTTGAAATAACTCACAAAGCAAAGGCCAGACTAGCAGCAAGCATAATCCACCCATGAGCTACAGGGCAGTGGGTTGTAGCTCCCTCAAACCTGCTACGGAAGGGCAAGGTCTATTCAAGAAAAGGAGACGAGGCTGAGGCTGCAAGGGTTTCAAAAGGCCGTGGCTTTGAGGTAAGAAGGGTATGTGGACTGAAGCCACTCTGGGCGTAACATCAACTATAATCAAAGTAAGGGAGCTCGTCAGCACTTGGTGTGAATGTAAACTGGTACAACCGTTTCAGGAAGCAATTCACCAACGTATCCAGTAAAACTGACACACATACCGTACAACTCAATGATTCAACATCTGTGGGGGGATGTCCCCAGAGAAACGTTTACATCAGGAGGATGTATGTACCAGGAAATTCATTGCCACAGTGAAAGTGGAAATGTTTGAAACTGAAATGCCCACATGAGAACAGACAGACATCATGATCCAGTCACACACTAAGACTATTATATTACATTTCAAATAAATGATGTTGATCATATTAAATATAGGGAGAAAGAAAGCCATTACCCAAAGGATATACACTGTATCATGTTTTTAAATTAAGTTTTAACACAAAACAGTGTGTGTATATAAATGTATATATATACTTATACACACACATCTATTTAGTTAAATAGATGTGTATAAAAGTATAAATACTTGAATAGGAAGGAAACACTTACTTCAAGATATGTAATACCTCTGAAGAGGTGGGAAGGAGGAGACTGGGGTGAGGGGCTTCATTTATATCTGTACTTTAAGGATTCAATTATATCTATAATTAAAATGGATCTAAATAGTAAAACATTCAACTGTTTTCAAAGGTGGTTAAGGATACATGGATATGGATTAGTACTGTCTTCTATAATATTATTTATCTTTAGAATATTTATAACATTTTTAACAATTAACATGGCAGAAAATATTTTTCTTGCAGAGCTTCCTCTTTTCTACTGAACACCACTATTTTAAATTTCTATTAAGTACGATTCTCAGATTACATTTAACAGCACTGCAGAGTATGTACACTGACATTTATTATGTACTTCCTGGAATGCAGCCTCAGCCCCTACTCAGGTAGAAACGCTCTCCTACCTAAGGCTTTGATACTCCTCACATGATCATTGTGGCTGATTTTATGTGATGCTTTTCATGGACTCTATGCTCTTTTTCTGACTTTGTGAAAAATTTTGTGTTATCAAATTTCATGTTAGGAAGATTCATTCTGTAATATCAACTCATAATGTCAAAATTCAGTCATGCATAATTTCCCTCTCCTTCGGTCTGAGACATCGTCTGTCTTACTACCATTACTAATTTTTGAAAGGAAAAAGGAAAGATGGGGGAGGGGCTAGCATTATCCCTTTCAAGGAAAAGAGTGACAGACATTTATAAAAGCTCAATACTAAACAAATGTAAATCTGATCAATTGTCTGATCATAGTTGACTACCAGGAAGACACCATTTAAGATTCATCACTATAATCTACACATCAACTGTCCAAATTCAGGGGAATAAAACACCCATTGATCTGAAGTGCTAGATTATTTGGGGATGTAGAAATAGGAAGACTTCAAATGAAGTATTTGTACTCGTATCCCCAGCTTAAGCTGCATTGAACCAAATTTCCACACTCAGGACTATTTAAGCCATATTACCCACCTTATCTCTAAGAGCAAACCTTGAGCAAATACACATTTAAAAAAATCAGTCCTATCTTTGAATAGTGGAGACCACTTAAGCCCAGGTTGAAAGTGTGCAAAATTTGTAACTATAAAATGAGAGTTAAACAAACATAGTATTCCACCAGATAACATGATGTAATGAATCCTAATAAGAAATAAGGCTCCTAGTATTTTCTACCCTCATTTCTGAACACAATAAGGAATGCAGCATGCCGATGAGCCCATTCCACCAAATAAAAATTTTTAACTCCACTCATATAGTTTGTTGCTAACCTCATCCCACCTTCTGTAATCTAGATGTGTACAATGTAAGAAACTCAGAACAACAAAAATACACCCTCAATTGATTCACTTTGCTATTTTGTTAATTTCCCTGGGAGCAAAAAGTTATTTCCTATGAGAAGGATGCTGTCTCATTTCACCAATGGACCACTTAACTGTCCAAAAACAAAACCTGCTTTTCAGGGGGAGAGCAGAATTTGGTGACTGGCAATTGGGAAAGCTGATGGGAGCCTGGAGAACATTTGATCTGTTGGCAACAGAAACCCTTACATCGCACTGCACATCAGCTAAATTTGAGACCTCAGTAACTTGAGCTTATCCATTAATGCTGATTGCTACTTCTCAGTGGAGAAACACTGCTGAAAGTACAGGTGTAGATCATTACCGCTTTTTTCCAGAAAATAACACACATCTGTTCACTGTAAAGTAATTTCTGAATGGTAATTAGAACTTAGCACTGGGGCTTAAATAACAAATGGAATTTTTAGGACCTGACCCAGAAAGAACAAGTGAAATCTCAAGTCCTGTGTTATTTCACAAGGCTTCTTCCAGAAAGCAAGGGGTAAAACAGAAGGAGCACCTGACAAGAGCTAAGAGCCTCAAGTTCATAGTCCCTGCTCCCCACCTGAGCAGCTTATGAAGCTGGGCCATACGTCTCATCCCTCTGGACGTCAACTTCCTCATCCATCAAATGGGGAGGTAGACTTAGGATAACAAACTCTCAACTCCAACATTCTACATGTCCCCTGACTTTCAGATACTTTAAAACAGTAATTTCAGTCAGTAGGTCAGGTTCCCAACTTGCTAACCAACACCAGACAAACCGCATCATTAATGAAATTGATGCCAGTACCAGCCAGATACACAGAAAGTTTGAAATTGAAAAATTCATGATTTCACATGAGGAACAAAATGTGTATTAATATGCTAAGAGCTTGGATGATCTCAAAGATGCATAAAAATCCCCAATGAACTGTGGATCACATCTTGAGAAACTCTTCTCAATCAAAATTCCTCAACCTGAGTTACATACAGGAAACACATGGGGTGAATTTTAGAAATATCTCTCCCTTAACTCCCACCTCAGATGAATTAAACCAGAATCTGGGTGTGAGGGTCTCTGTCACTGCTTTTTTTTTTAACATCCCTAGTCAATTCAAATGTTCAAAGACTGGAAAGCACTGTTTTAAACCAAGCTAAAATTAATGAAAAATGGGGTGGGACACTTTTAAGGGCATTGCAGAAGAGCTTCAATATGAGAAAGGAACATTTTTAAAGCATCAGAATGCCTATAATGAGATGTAAAAAAGGCAAGCGAAATTAATAACATGGGGAATTTACTAAAAGATATCATTAAACAGAAGGTCAGAAAGCTGGCTTTAGCTATCCGTAAGTCCACCCAAAGAGGGTACTTCACTGAATCAATGAGTGCCATGCTCATTTCATGACTGACCTACGTGGAAGAAGGTTATAGAAATGTAAATGAGTCTATACCAATTTTAATGGCAGTAGCGGGGGATGGGGGGGTTCCCCACAATGACAAACACTTCTCAGGATATCAGCTGGGTGTCCTACAATTCAAATCAATTCTGAGACTATCTACCCAGAGACAGTATCAGGTTAACAGGTCAGTCCTACAAGACTGCCTCCTTCCTCACTTCACATGCCAATCACAAACCCAGGCTGTTACCTGTGCTTCTGACTAACAGGCTACAAACTGGAGGTTCCCAGACCTCCTCCAACTCAGGATGTCAATTTCAAGCCTAGGTTGTTACCTGTACAACCTTGTACAACTTTGTTACAAGTTTAAACTAGAGTTTCCCACAATCCCCTGCTCTGGTTTGGTTAATTTACTAGAACTCAGACAAACGTTTCACTTACCAGATTATAACTCAGGAACTACCAGATGCTCTACATGCACAGGGCAAAGTATGGGGAGAGGGCACAGAACGTCCACGTCCTCCAATCACACCATTTTCGCAGCCCCTCGGGGGGCCGGGGGGTCAACAACCAGGAAGCTCTCCAAACTCTCCTCTCTTGGGTTTTTATGGAGGCCTCATTACATAGTCATGATTGATTAAATCACTGGCCAATAGCAATTGATTCAACCTCCAGCACCCCTCCCAGGAAGTCAGGGTGCAGGACTGAAAGTTCCAACCCTCTAATTACATGGTTGGTTCTCCTAGCAACCAGTCCTCATCCTTAGGTGGGATCCAAAATTAACCCCATTAACCTAACAAGAAACACCTTGATCGTACTCAGTACTTAGGAAATTCCAAAGGTTTTGGCACCTGTGAGTCAGGAACCATGGATGAAGACCGACCAAATATATATGAGAAATGAGAAATATATATTTGGTCATCTGAACGACCAAATATATACTTTGCTTATAAATCAAAATATTTCAAATATGTTTCAATAGTTTTAACTAACAACCAAGAAAAAATAAATTTTAAAATCAATAAGAAGAATTAGCTAAATTGTTCTTTTAAACTCCTTGTGAGTGGTAGTTATTAACAGACAAAATGGTATTATCAGATAGGTTTTGGAATGCCTTTAGTATAGGAATTAAAAACAAGAGTTGAGGGCTTCCCTGGTGGCGCAGTGGTTGAGAGTCCGCCTGCCGATGCAGGGGACACAGGTTCGTGCCCCGGTCCAGGAAGATCCCACATGCCGCAGAGCGGCTGGGCCCGTGAGCCATGGCCAATGAGCTTGCGCGTCCGGAGCCTGTGCTCCGCAACGGGGGAGGCCGCAACAGTGTGAGGCCCGCGTACCGCAAAAAAAACAACAACACAAGAGTTGATTGTAATCTGAGAAAACTTACACATAGTTCTCTATGTATGATGTTAATAAAAAGACAAAATCTATATGGAGTGTAGACTGGCATAAAATTACACATGTACATGAGTTCATAATATTCTCAATATTCTCAGAACCAACAGAAAAACAACAAACTAAAGCAGCAGTTACTACCTTACTCAAGAATCCTCTGAAAACCCCAATATCAGGGAAATTGTTTTACTGCTTAAAATATGACAAATAAATATTAGTTGTCATTATCATTCATCAATTCATTCCTATTTGCTTTTCTATTATGTGTTTGATTTTGGGTAAAAAACAGTTAATAATAAAAACCGTTTGCTTCCAATGAGTTTTTGCTGTAATGAAGGAAGTGGGGAGATTCAAACGGACAATTAAAAGATGATAAAGCAGTAAGAACAAAGAAGGGGCAACTAAGATAGGGATGAGGAGTCTCATCACACAGAAGGAGGAAAAAAAGTTGAGGCTCTAAATGAATTAGTAATATTTAGTCAAGTACAGGGATGGGGTAAGGAAAAGAGGGCTAACATGTTCATACACCCGGTAGGAACTTGAGTATGCCAGGACCTAGGGTCCTAACTCTAAAGAACTGCATTCATCACATCACATGTACCTCCTCAAAGTTCATTCTGCCTCCCCCTTTTGTGAGCCCTCTGCCATTTTGTTCCATCTCAGCCTGTGTGGCTGCTGTCCAACTTCACATCAGCACACTAGATTCTGCCTCCTGAGAGCCAGCTGCCACATGCCCCCAAATCTCTGCCACCCCCTGTTAATTTCATATTCAGACCACCACAGCAAATGTGGAATCTGGCTTCCTAAGCAGCTCCTCAGGGCCAGATGATGAAACCCAGAAGCATGGGAGGGCTCACCAATAAGAGGCCTAAGAGAGCTGGAGGTGAACTCTCTCTCTTTTCCTTCCACTAATAAGATGTGTTTTTCTTTAAGCTGTGTTTTTCTTGTGTTCACACATCAGAAATGTCCCACATGATCCAACCACTATACCTGCCAAGCAACTTTCCTTGATGTTAAGCAGATTATAAATCAGTGGCCACCCTGGAAATGCAGCACCTTTCTGCTGCCCCTTCTCCTTGTCCTCACTGCCCTTTTCCTCACTCTTGCCACTACGGAATGGCACCTCCCAGTAAAACTTGAACACTTTCTCTTAGGCTCTGTCTTTCCAGGAACAAGGATAAGACATGAGTTTTTCTGTGTAACAATGGGGGCAACTTTAAGTTTTCAATAGGAGACAAAGATATGTATACGATCTATTACAAAGATCACATGGGCTGTGGATTAGAGGGGAGTCAAAACTGAGGGAGTAAGACCATTAGGAAAGCTAATTTGACAAAACACCCAGAATTACCACAGCAATCCTGAGGAAAAGGAACAAACCTGGAGGCATAACCCTCCAGATTTCAGATGATACTACAAAGCTACAGTAATCAAAACTGCATGGCACTGGCACAAAAAACAGACATATAAATCAATGGAACAGAATAGAGTCAAGAAATAAGCCCACACACCTACAGTGAATTAATCTTTGACAAAGGAGCAAGAATATGCAATGGAGGAAAGACAGTCTCCTCAGTAAGTGGGGTTGAGAAAGCTAGACAGCCTCATGTAAATCAATGAAATTAGAACATGCCTTCATACCATAAAAAAACAAAAACAAAAACAAAAACAAAACCTCAGAATGGTTTAAAGACCTAAATATAAGACATGACACCTTAAAACTCCTAGAAGAGAACACAGGCAAAACATTCTCAGACATAAATTGTAGCAATATTTTCTTAGATCAGTCTCCTGAAGCAAAAGAAATGAAAGCAAAAATTTTAAAATGGGACCTAACTGAATTAAAAGCTTTTGCACAGCAAAAGGAAACCATCAACAAAATGAAAAGACAAGCTATGGACTAGGAGAAGATATTTGCAAATGATGCAACCAATGAGTGGCTATATCCAAAATATACAAACAGCTCATACAGCTCAATATCAAAGAAAAAAACAATCAAAAATTGAACAGAAGACATAAATAGACATTTCTTGGAAGAAGTCATACAGATGGCCAACAGGCACATGAAAAGTTGCTCAATATCTCTAAATATTAGAAACAGATGAATGGATAAAGAAGATGTGATACACACACACACACACACACACACACACAATGGAATACTACTCAGCTATAAAAAAAGAATGAAATACTGCCATTTGCAGCAACATGGATGGACCTAGAGATTATCATACTAAGTGAAGTCAGAGAAAGACAAATGTCATACGATGTCATTTATATGTGGAATCTAAAATGATAGAAATTAACTTAGTTACAAAATAGAAAAAGACTCACAGACATAGAAAACAAACTTATGGTTACCAAAGGGGAAAGTGGGGGGAGGGATAAATTAGGAGTATGGGATTAACAAAAACACACTACTATATATGAAATAGATAAACAACAAGGATTTACTGTATAGCACAGAGAACTATATTCAATAGCTAGTAATAATGTATAGTTGAAAATGATCTGAAAAATGTATATATATATATTTATATGTAACTGAATTACTTTGCTGTATACCTGAAACTAACACAATATTGGAAATTAACTATTCTTCAATAAAAATTTAAAAAGAAAGCTAATTTGGAGATTTAGGGAAAAGATGGTTGTGGCTGTGATTACATCAGGAATAATGCAGGATGCCATCAACCCCTCCAGCTCTCTGCCTGGGAAGTCTACTACCCTACAGAAAATATCAACAAAGTTTTCATTGCCATTATGAAATATTGTGTGTGTGTGTTTGTGTGTGTATGTGTGTGTGTGTATATATATATATATATAATTTTATGCATTTTTCAAGTTACATTTTCCACATATTCATAGACATCTTTTCATGTAGGTAAACATAGGCGTAAACTTTTTTACCAGTTCCATATATCCTACTGTGTAATTACAGCATAACTTATTGAATTCTTTCAGCCATGCCTTATTGAAACGAGACTCCAACGAACATCACCAGATAGACAGACAGACACAGGGGCACAGATATCTTTATGGACCTCTATATACACTCCTGTAAGACACTAAAAGCAGAGATTCTGGGCTGAACTGTGTATCAGTCAGGAAAGGCTAGGTTATGCTTCAGTAACAATAACACTACAAAACATACAAAATGAAATTAAATTAAAACTCAGTGGCTCACACAAAATTTTATTTGTCACTCATACCACACATCCAACATGGGCCTATGCATCAACCTTAACAGGAACCCAGGGTGACAGAATAGCTCCAACTGGAGCACTACCTGTTGTCTTGATAGGAGGAAAAGTGAACACAGGAATTGCACACTGATTCTTAAAATTTCCCCTACAAGGTGTACTGATGACTTCTGCTTTAGGATTTTACCATTATCAGTAGAGCTACAGCAAGTTCTACTGGAGGACCCTGCATAGAGCAAAACAAAATTCTAGCCATGCATCTCTCTGGCTAATCTCTTCATCAGGAAGATACCATGTTCTCCAGGGTAAATCACAGTAAGGTGCACCCAGCCCAGGCAGTGCTTAAAAACATGGACTGTGAGGCAGACCTGGCATTACCGTAACTCACCCAGATTATATCAGATATTATTTGAGCTTTAAGCCTTAGGTTCTTACTTATAAAAAAGGAATACACCCTCTCATAGAAGAGACTGGCTAGTTTTTCAGTAAACTTATTTCCTTTCCCCATTGCACCCATGGCTGGATTACATTTCCCAGACTCCCTTGCAATTAGGTGTAGCCACATAACTGAGCTCTCACCACTGGAACATGGATAAAAGGACAGATGCCTTTTCCATTGAAAACTATTCTTTCTATCCTCACCTTCTTTCTCCCTTCTTGTGTCAGATGCAACAGAGAATCCAGCAAAGGATTCGGAAGCTCTGTGAAAGGGTGGACCACAACTGGAAGAGCACATGTGTATTAAACTGTTAGGTGAAATAAAAATATCTATTCTGTGGTGGTTGTAGCTTATGGCATTTAGCCTACACAAACTATGTGCTCCTGTACTAGGGTTGTCATAAAGATTACATGCAAAAATCAAAAGAAAAGTCTTATCACAGCATCCATAAACAGTGCATATTAAACCACTACTAGCTATGATTTTCATCACTGTTCTGATATTTACCAATTGACACATCTGTATATTTTTTCACTCTACTCAGTGTCAACCTGCATAGACACCATAACTGACTAATAAACATATTTAAAACAAAACGGACTCCAAAAGTCATTCTTAATATCACTGTCTTAATATCAAATACAAATACTGTGCAAGGAAAAAGTAACTATGGCTTCTTTCTTCTTTTAGTAAAAATCCAATCCTTAAAAATGTTATTTCAGGGTAAAGGAGTACTCAAATTGATTATTTAGAGAACACTGGCACAAATGTATATTGATTTTTAGGTTTTATAATGAAATTTGCTTCATGTGGTTTTCTTCACAAATGAAATGAACATTGACCTACCTGATTGCATATTGACAGTAAAATCATCCTTAGATACAGAAACCTTTGTGGATACTGTCAAAGAAAGTTAGACATGATGAGTGGGCTCTTTCATAAGTTGACAGTATTAGCTCTGACCCTAACTGTGATCTTTCCCTATGGTTTAGGCAGAGCAGGCAGAGACAGATTACCTCCCTTCTTCCTCATTTTACTTCAAAATAGTCCTGTTTCTACACCACACTTGTGAAGAAGGAGAAGGGGAGAGGGCCCATGGAAGGAAAAGGTATGTCATAAGAGCTTACATCTGTCAAAAAAATACAGGTGAAATGTTCTCACCTGTCAGTAAAAATAACTGCCTGCTAAGAAACAGGACTGGAATAGCTGGAATACTCTTCTAAGTATTCATCACCTCCCTACTTTAAATGCAAAGTGATGAAATGTATTCAATTGTTTTGCATTTCCTCAAAATGAGACTTTTGCCTCTCAGAATTGCTGATTGCTTCTCTGGTTATTTCCATAGGATACACCATCTTACCCACTCAGTACAGAAGTTTACTTAATAATTGTACACTTCTAAAAAGGATGAAACAGCCAGTTTTCCGAGAACTGCATACATATCGCTTTGCTGAGACAAATATTACTTCTGTTTCATTCTGTGTTTCTAGTATTATTATTTCGACTCCAGAGAAAAAGAACTGAGAAACTGCTTTGAAATTGCATAAGCACACTCGTCATTCGTTACTGAATGGCTACTAGGAGCCTGACATGCATTAGGCTCTTGAAAACAAGACAAGATATAATCTCTGCCCTTTGGGAGTTTATAATTGAGTAAGAACTTAACCGGGTTGTATTTGAGGCCCAAACTGGTTTCAGGAATATACAAGTCCCTACAGTTCACGTCTCGTGTCCCTGGTGGAAGTTTCAGTTGGAGAAAAACTACATGGCTCCTACCATGGTCAAAGAAATGTAAAATTAGGTTGGAGCATCCTACTTTAAGTCAGGGGTCACACTTTTCTGAATTTCATAATCGGGAAAAATTTTTAAATAGTGGTATTTAGGAATTTTAAAAACATTATTATTAAATAATATATTGAATATGACAGAAAATCATCCACATAATAAAAAGTGGAGTAACAGGCTAAAAAAATTGTTTAAACTCAACAGGCCATAAGAAAAGACAATACTAAAATCATGTTACAGATAATTCATTTTGACATGAACTTTCCTCACCAAAAAAAAAAAAAAAATCATGATTTGGAAAAAAAAAACAGTGACTATTTTAAGCAAATCCTAAGTATATCCCAATCTACACCTATCTACCACAAATGAATAAATACTTAAATATAAATGAAATAATATCTTTAGTGAGTTTCAAAGTAGATTTCATGTAATTCTATACTGACAATTATGAGACATCCGTTATTCAGACCAGAAGTGTTGTCATAACTCAGCTTTCTGAATTACCCACTCAGCAAATCACTATTTCAAACTCCAACAGTTTCTTCAAGAATTGACAGGGTTGCTATTTCTCTGAACATGTCAAATTTATCCAAAGCAGTGCCTTGCCTCCTTGGACAATCATGAAACAAAAATTAACACACGAGCATTTTTCTCATGTGCCCTAAGTTTGAATGGAAAAAAAAAAAGTTTAAAAATAATTGTTCTTTCTTAATTTAACATTATTTATTTAAAGACCACGTTTATTAATTTTAAAGCATGTGTACAGTTTTAAAAGCCACCCAGAAGTCTTACTTTGCTTAACCAACAAACCAGCATGCAGCAAACTACAAAAGTGTAAAACTTCAAGAAGAATCTGTGAACAAATTCTACATTTGCAAAAGAAGGAGTTTAATTATCTATTTTTAGGAGCAAAAGAAAGGCTTATAATATTTTTCTGTGCAGTTGCATATAACTTTATTAAATGTGTATAATAACATCAAAGGCATTAATTCATTGTTAAGATTTGAAGGCACTGTAAGTTTGTGAATAATTAAAAAGACGTATGCAATTTTTTGCTGAGTAATGAATATGTCAAGAAATATGAGTTTTACTGCACCTACTTATTAAGGTCTGTACATCAAAGATCTTAAAAGTTAACCACTTCTCTGCATTTCTATGTATTCACAAGTGCTCCTCATGGGTTATAACAATGAATGAACTGTTAAACCTCAATTGTTAAACCTTAAATTGTTAAAAACCTCAAATACAAATTATAAAATTTAATTTCCTATGAAATTTAATAATTTAAAAACTACAATTTTTACATTCACAGGCTAAACCTTTGAATATATAGATTTAAAATATATACATACCATTCATATACATAAATATATGAAGAAATTGCAAGAGAAAAAAAAAAAGACACTTGGAGAAATCTTGTTTTCTATTTTAACTATATATCCAGGTCCACATATCGATTCTGCCCTAACTGGCTAAGCAACTCTGGGCTTGTGATTTAAACCTATATGCTAGTTTTCTTATCTATGTAAAAGGGTTTTGCCCAGTACCCTATTTATTGGCTAGGAAAAGGACTATAATTGACCTGAGTTGGACAATTGTATGGCATTAACTGGGTCAAGTCTCCTTTGGATAAAGTTTTCAAGGGGCTTCTAAGGTCAGGACACCAAGATATATTCTGACTTTTTTCTCTCTGTCAGCGTGACGGTCTGGGATAATGAGCTGACTCAATACGATCCCTCTACCTACGTGTATGGTAGACAGTACATGCACCTGTTCTAGAATGAACCTGAGCAGGTCCAACTAGATCAAGTACAGACTAATTATCCCAGAGAAAATGAATTCTTCCATGTGGTCCATCATATTAGACTTCAGTTCTATACTGACCCAAGTCCCAGGTTTATATAACGGACTCTATTTTGCTTTCTTTTCCTTTCTTTATATATCTATTCCTCTCAGAAATATGATAGGAAGACGACACTTGTTGGACAGACAGACTATGAATATTATTCACATAAATGGCCATCACATCATCATAAAGATAGCACCCCATTTTTCAGTGTCTAACTATAACACCTAGCATGGTGTCTTGTACAAAATGTGGTCTGATAAAATGGTAGGTAGTGATACATATTCTCTCTATAAGATAAGAACCAGATAGTCCGTTTGTAATCATGTAGTCCAAATCCTTTCATTTCACATACTGGAAAATGTTAAATACAAGGACACAATAAATGAGCACATTCCTGAGTCCCAGATAGGAAAGCATTAACCAGTGCTACACTTAGGTTAGTTAGATAAAATAAAGGCATTACAATTATGTTTGGTGGTTAAAATGATAAGTATTATGGCTCCATAGAGATACCAATAAAATATAATAATGAACACTTTTATTTTTATATGAACCATTTTAAGGTACTCTGACTAGTTACACCTGAGATTCTCATAATGGTTTCTGAGCTAGGGGAAAACAAACTAAGCTGACATAAATTAAGTAGGTTGCCTATTGTTGAATAATTAGTAAGCAACCTCTCTAAGTCCTAGTCAATTATGTAAAAGGCAATGTATACATATAGGAATACACATTGTATATATTTTTGCAACTATTCACCATGTTTTACATTAGCTCCTTAGACACTATTCATCATACAGGTGAAAGTTTGTACCGTTTTACCAACCTCTATTTCCTCCATCCCCCAGCCACTGGCAATCACTTTTATACTCTCTGTTTCTGTAAGTTTGACTTTTTTATTTTAGATTCCACAAATAGATGATACTCTGCAGTATTTGTCTTTCTCTATCTGGCTTATTTCACTTAGCATAATGCCTTCAAGTCCCATCCATGTTGTCACAAAGGGTAAGATTTTCTTCTTTCTCTCGTCTGAATAATAGTCCATTGTGTATATACATATATGTGAATATGTGTATATATATACAATTTCTTTATGCATTCATGTCTTGGCTATTGTGAAAAATGCTGCAATGAACATGGAAATGCAGATATCTGTTTGAGATCCTGTTTTCAGTTCCCTTGGATATATACCCAGAAGTGAAATTGCTGGTTCACATGGTAACTGTAACTTTTTTTTTAACTATGAGGAACCTCCATACTATTTTCCACAGTAGCTGAACCAATTTACATTCCCATCAACAGTGCACAAGGGTTCTCTTTTCTCTACATACTCCCTAACATTTGTTATTTCTTGTCTTTTTGATAATAGCCATTCTAAGAGATGTGAGGTAACATCTCACTGTGGTTTCAATTTGCGTTTCCCTGATGATTAGTGATGTTGAGCACCTTTTTAATGTACTCATTGGTCATTTGTACGTCTTCTTTGGAAAAATGTCTATTTTGTTCCCCTGCCCATTTTTAATTGAATTGCTTCTTTGTTCTATTGAGTTTTATGAGTTCTTTATATATTTTGATAGTAACCTCTTATCAAATGTATGAGTTGTAAATATTCTCTCCCATCCTCTAGGTTGTCATTTTGTTGATGGTTTCCTTTGCTGTGCTGAAGCTTTTTAGTGTAATGTCAATTTACATTTTTATTGCCTTGGCTTTCTTTTTTTTTCTTTGAATTGGCTCTATTTAAATATAGCAGATATAAATCTCCAGCTACTATTCAGGCTGCATCCTACCTGACCTATCACCAGCATCTGACGTGAATGATCATCCCTTTACACTTTATTCACTTGGGTTCCAGGACACTGCACATTCATGTTTTTCTTCTTATTGCACTGTTAGTTGTGTCTGATTCTCGTTATATTCAACAACGTAGTGATAAAGAAATAGTGACAGCTCTCCCTTGGGGAAGAATCTACCATATGAAACACCACAGAATTTGGACACTTTCTCCTGTTCTCTAGAGAACCTCTCTAATGAACCGCTTACACACAGCTCTCTCCTGTCCTGTTGGCTACTCTACCTGCCCTACTCCATCCACTCATTATCGGACTTTCTTGCCTTTTATCCCCTATACTCTGGACCGTCGTGTCTCTTCTTTCTTGCAGTCTTCTGTGATACCAAACCAAGCCATATAAGATGTAATTTAATAAAATCCAAAGAATTACAGAATGAAGACATCCCATGGAGTGTAGATGCAGAATGACTTCTAATGGTGTCAGCTTCTAATGCTGGGTCAATGTGCCTGGGAAACTAGTACTCTTGGCTTTTGGTGTCAAATCCAAAAAATCATTGGCAAGACCAATGTCAAGGAACTTACCGCTTATGTTTTGTTTTAGGAGTTTTATGGTTTCAGGTCTTATGATCAAGTTTTTAATCCATTTTGAGTTGATTTTCTTGTGTATGATGTAAGATAGGGGGTCCAGTTTCATTCTTTTACATGTGGTTGTCCTATACCATTTATAGGAGAGATTTTCCCTTCCCCATTGTATATTCTTGGCTATTTTGTTGTAAATTAATTGACCATATATGCCTGAGTTCATTTCTGGGCTTCCTATTTTGTTCTGTTGGTTTATGTGTCTGCTTTTATGCCAATACCACACTGTTTTGATTACTATAGATTTACAATATAGCTTGAAATCGGGACGTGTGATGCCTCTAGCTTTGTTCTTCTTTATCAAGATTACTTTGGCTATTGAAGTCATTTGCCATTCCATTGAAACTTTAGGACTGTCTTTTCTATTCCTGTGAGAAAACATCATTGGAATTTTGATAGGGATTGCAAATAACCTGTAGATCACTTTGGATAGTATGGATATTTTAACAATATATTAATTCTTCCAACCCATGTACACAGGATATCTTTCCATTTATTTATGTCTTCTTCAATTTCTTTCATCAATATCTTACAATTCTCAGTGCATAGATCTTTCATCTCCTTGGTAAATTAATTCCTGAGTATTTTACTCTTTTCTATTTTTTTTTTTTTTTTTTTTTGGCTGCATTGGGTCTTTGTTGCTGTGCACGAGCTTTCTCTAGTTGTGGCGAGTGGGGGCTACTCTTCGTTGCCGTGCAAGGGCTTCTCATTGCGGTGGCTTCTCTTGTTGCAGAACACAGCTCTAGGAATGCAGGCTTCAGTAGTTGTGGCATGCAGGCTCAGTAGTTGTGGTGCACGGGCTCAGTAGTTGTGGTTCACAAGCTCTAGAGCACAGGCTCAGTAGTTGTGGCACACGGGCTTAGTTGCTCCACAGCGTGTGGGATCTTCCTGGACCAGGGATCGAACCCATGTCCCCTGCATTGATAGGCAGATTCTTAACCACTGTGCCACCAGGGAAGTCCCTATTTTACTCTTTTTGATGCAATTATAAATGGGATTTTTTTTCTGATAGTTTGTTATTAGTGTATAGAAATGCAACTGATTTTTGTATATTGATTTTATAGCTTGCAACTTTACTGAATTTGTCTATTAGTTACAACAGCTTTTTGGCAGAGTCTTTAGGGATTTCTATATATAATCTCATGTCATCTGCAAATAGAGACAGTTTCAATCCTTCTTTTCTGACATGTATGTCTTTTATTTATTTTTTTACTTTCTTGCCTAACTACTCTAGCTAGAGCTTCCAGTACTATGTTGAATAGGAGTGGTGAGGGTGGGCTTCCTTGTCTTGCTGCTGATCTTAGAAGAAAGCTTTTAGCTTTGCACCATTGACTATGATGTTAGCTGTGGGCTTGTCACGTATGGTCTTTATTATGTTATACATATTTCCTTTATACCCAGTTTGTTTAGTGTATGAGTGTGTGTGTCTGTGTATTTTTTTATATTAAATTGTGATTGTTACTCAAAAAGGTATGGTCATCCCCAGATTAAATAAGCAGCTAATAAATTGGGGAATAAGCAGTTTTGCAGGTCAGCAGATTACATTTAAAGTCCAAGTGCCACCATTAGCTAGCTACGTGACCTTGAGCAAATTACTTAGTTTCTCTGAACCTTACATTTTTATTGTCTGCAAATTGAAGGGAATGAATTTTCAGTGATTCACAAATACCAGGAGAATGGTGTAAAAGAATGCATTTCCTGAGACTTTGGAAAAACCTAAATTCAGTGGGTTCTAACACTCCTCTCAGGTTTCAAATCCATTTGGGTATGATTCTTACTCTCCATCAGGTTTCAAGTCCACTTAACAAATTGACCCTTTCTACTTTAACATCCCTGCATGTAAACTGAAACTCAAGGTAAATGACTTGCCCAAGGCCACAGAGGTAAGTAGTAACAATGCTGAAATTAGAATACTTCTAACCCCCATTTCTGTGACTCTTCCAAGGAAAATATAAGCAACAACATATTAATCTGGTTATCCTGCTACTTTAAGGACTAGGAGCCTTGACATCAGAAAACCTTAGAAATATGCACTGTTTTTCTCCAACCAGACAATGTCTTAGGATCAATATATATCCTTCAAAATGAAGAACTGCTTAATGGCTACTGAAGCTAGAGGAAGAACGAGAAGCTGCTCTTTGAAGTGAAAAAAAAGTCATATTTCCTTCAAAAAGCAAAAGAAAAATGCCTCTAGGATAGAGTCTCATTTTAACAAGCAAACCTATTACACAGCTTAAGAACTTTGTTCTTCTAGTTGGAGATACTGAAAATAGCCTCCCCTATAATATTTAAACCAATTTAATATATTTTACACTTAGCAGGTGTATAATAAGTTGAAAGGATTTAAATAGGAATTTGTTAGAGGATTGTAAGAATTTGTTAAATGAAGAAAATCATGCATTATGTCAGTATCAGCATATTACTATGAATGTGGCTGTCTACTGATAGATGCTCTCTATAAAAGCCTAGAACTCTTAAGTCATAAAGACTAAAAATGAAAAAAAAATCATTTTCTTGTCAGCAGCACATTCCAGCTGAAGGATTCTCAGGCTTTACATTCTGAGGTCACCTCCTAACACTTCATTCTTGGGTACTTCTAAGCTATCTGCTGGACCTGGCCATCATTCTTCATGTAAGCAGGCCTTCTGAAAATGAATGAATCTCTTGATAACTGGTTATTTTTAGCAACACTTTGACCAAACTTTAAACAGTCAATGCCTGGAGTAAGAAAGAACCTGTATGTAATTAGCAACTTTGCTAATTCTCTGTATTTTAAGTTCTGCATTTTTAATTCTCCTCTTGTTTACTTGAACTGTTGATTAAGCGATGCTCTGCCCACTGATGAATGCATTCACCTAGCCATTGACTACTTCAACGACTGCCTTGAATATTTACTGCTGCTTAAGTATTTTAAACTTCTACCAATATTATCTTGTACCCAATTAAGAACACACTGAAGCAGTTTTTTTTTAACCTCTCTTCCATTGTAGGGAGTGTTCTTAATTACTGGAATGGCTTGCTTGTTCCCCTCATTTGGAGGCATTAACTTCCCGCAGGGAGGCACCCTGTCCTGTGGGAGGTTACCAACAAGAGCTTGGTGCAGAGCAAAGCAAGGGGTGGATGCTCAGTGCTGGAGACAGAAGGCATGGAGAACTGGCTACTCTATTCATGACTCTGCTTTCTCGTCAGCTTCTTTAATTAATTCCCTTGCCATTTCTCAGGGGAAAAGGTAGCACACTGCGCCTCAAGTCTCACGCTCTCCTACCCACCATTTTCTCTTAAAAATAAAAGTTTACTTTGCAACTCATTTCCAATGAATTTTATCATCACTTTTCTGCAACACAATTTAAAATTGTAGCTATTGTAGAGTCAAAAGAAACCTGGAAGCAAATTTTTTTCAGTTCTCTGCTACTCTGCTGAAGGCTGATGGGGCTACTGCCCAAAGTACCGCACTCAAAATGCACCACATTCATTCAGGACAAGAAGAGAAGAGATCATTCTGATTACTCAACTGCAAGAATACACTGTGTTTACTCCAACAGATATTGTAAAATTGTGGCATCAATAAAACTGTGTATAGGGCTTCCCTGGTGGCGCAGTGGTTGAGAGTCCGCCTGCTGATGCAGGGGACACGGGTTCGTGCCCCGGTCTGGGAAGATCCCACATGCCGCAGAGCGGCTGGGCCCGTGAGCCATGGCCGCTGAGCCTGCGCGTCCGGAGCCTGTGCTCCGCAATGGGAGAGGCCACAACAGTGAGAGGCCCGCGTACAGCAAAAAAAAAAAAAAAAAAACTGTGTATAGAATTTAAAACCTCCATCCGGCTTTACAACATATTATTTCAGTAAATCCTCACAATCGCCCTGTGAGGCGGGTAGACGTCTTCAGCGTTTCTTAACCTTAGCATGACTGACATTTGAGGGCACAGGATTCTTTGCGGAGGCAGCTGCCCTGTGCAATGGAGGATGCATAGCATCGTCCCTGGCCTCTACCCACTAGATGCTAGTAGCATCAACTCCATACACAGCTGTGCTATTTAAAATTGTCTCCAAATATTGCTAAATGTCTCCAGGGTTTGGGGAGGATGGAATGGTGGCAAAATCACCCCCAGCTGGGAACCACTGATGTATCTATAATTAGGATTTTATGAGGGGTCCATCACTAGAAACATTTAAGTGACTTACCCATGTTTACAAAGGCTTTGATTCCTTTCTTCACTTAGCCTCCACAAACCATCAGTAACTATTTAATTTGACCTCAAACATATCCCCAAATCTATCCACCCATCTTCACCTCTATTACCACCACCTAGACCTATGAACCATCACTTGCTTCGGCTGGTGCAATAATGTCCCATCTAGCACCGTTACTATTTCTTCCCCCCTCTCAAATCCATTCTCCACATTCCACATGAGTAATACTTTAAAAAAAAAACTGAATATCAACACTGTGCGGCTTGAAACCTAAGATGCTATCCCAATGCACTAAAAATAAAATCCAAACATTCATCTTTCTTATCTCTCTGTCATCTCACCCTCACCGGGGACACTGGACACAGTGATCTCCTTCACATTCTCAGAATATGACAAGTACATTCCTGCCTTGGAGTCCCTGCATAAACTATTGCCTCAGTCATGAATTCCTTTTCCCTGACCTTCATGGTTGATTTTGTTATATCTCAGTTAATTAACTACCAAACCTAAAATAATAATTTACACATTTCCTATTTTAATTCTCTGCATACCATTCACTTGATGTTTGTCTTGACTATTTTCATGTGTTATCTATCATCTGTCTTCTCCATAAAGTGCAAACCCTAGGACAGCAGGGATGTCTAGTCTGTATCTTGACTGTTTTGTTCACTCCTATATTCCCAGGGCTGGAAACAATCTGGCACAGAGTAGGCACTCAATTAATTAATCATGTTGAATAAAGGTATTCATGACTAAGGAGTCATGGAGTCAGAACCAGAATCCAGAGGGCTCTTTCCATTATACCATTAAAAAGCAGTCATTTCAAAGCCATCAATTCATAAAAATATTTGTAACAGAAAAAAGGTAGGGACAGGGGGATAGTAGGTGAATAAGGCGGGAGTCCCTGCAGTGGAAAAGCTCACAATCTATGGGAGAATGTCTCCCTTCCTCTCTCTCTCTCATACACACACACACACACACACACACACACACACACACACACACACACACACACATTTTTTTAAAGCACACGAGAGAAACCCCAAAACAATGGTATGGACACAAAACAGTGGAAGAGAAAGAAGTAGAGGGTGGGATCATAGAAGCCTGCATTTAGGAGGTGAGCTTAAGCTGCATCTTGAAAAAAGCATAGGTCAATATGTATTTCAGCCAACTACAGACTGTCAACACTTTGCCTTTAGGACGCCTGGATTAATAATGCCAAGTGAGGGGTGCTACCAGCTAGAGACTGAGCTAGTTATGCTGCTTATATGTTTGCTGTAGGTATTCTGACGTCTCTTGGCCACGGGCTGCATGACCCGGAGTGACACTCCTTTCTTGTGTTGAGTGACATGTGATTCAGCTTCCCCAGCCCTGCCTTCGTGTGCTTGCTCAGAACAAAAGCTGTCATCTGCGTTGAATATCGCCAGTGTGCCCCTCAGATGGGATACTGGAACAGCCACTGAGTGCGATGAGAACATAAAACTGCTATCTTTTGTGATCAGCATAATTTAAGAACTTGGAATCTGTGACAATAATGACTAAAATGATAAGAGCTGTTTTTCAAATAAAGCGAAATGGGAAGCCTGGAAAAGAAATAGCTTTGAAAATGAAAATCAAAATGAAGCAAATTAAGTCTCAAGTACACTCTATGCAAGTCCCTGATGACTGTGATGGGTGGAGGGAGGAGTAGAAGTGTTTTATTTCTCTGGCTGTACTTTTTTTCTTCTTGACTGACTCCATGCCGATTCAGAGGTCCAAAGCTATTCATAAATTTGGATATTTAGAAATAAAAATTGGAAGAGGTTTAACTAGAATAAGTATTTTGTGATTCAGATAGGATATATCCACTGTATGATTTCACAACCATAAGTTAAATTATTATGGGGTTAGTACAAATCTGCATGATATAAACACTTGCCTATTCTGCATGCACTGGCTAAAAAATAGCATCATACCAACCTGAAAACTGACACCAGTTTGAATTCTATGTGTTATTCTGTTTGAATATTAAAAATGAGTCATCCAAAGGCATTATTTTCTTTTGCTGTGATGTGAGAAAATATGTATTTCAAATGGTAATAAACTTGAGAGCAACCAAGTTCACAGGATAAACCTAAAATTTTCCAAAGCTAAAAAGAACATTGTTATAAGACAAATACATCTTCCTCCTTGTATGACAGGAGTACAGATTTATGGTTCTGTATGAATTTGTCACTAGTCAAGAACCCCATGTGGGAAACCAAAATATCTGCTGCACTATTCCCTCAAGAGAATTCACACATTATTGAAAACCCTCTATCTTCAAAAGTATGTACCTACCAGCTTTCATCTTTTTTCACAAGACTGATACTCTTTACTTAGGAAAGCATTAAAAGATTAGAAAAGTTATGCCAGAAAACCCTAAGTTCAAATCCAGATCTGACCATTGATGACATATACTAACATGAGACAGTGACCAAATCTCTGAGTCTCTGGTTCCTCATCTATAAAATGAAGAAATTAACCCTCGCCCTGAAGTATTATTTTGAGGATTACCAGGAAATGCAGCGTCACCACCCTGGCACATGGTATTCACTCAATAAGTGTTAACTGTAGAATAATTCAGATGTGCTCTTTCTTGATTTTTCTTTCATAAAAAAACAATCAATTAATTCAAGCTAGCAAACCAAGAAGGAATGAAAAGGGAATGACAGTGTTTTGAATTTTTAAATGGGCAGTTAACCTCCACTATATACACAGGATGAATCCACGTAAACAGCATCCATGGAAATCTATAAAAAGCAGTAGAGGTCTAGGAGCCAGTTTGAAATGAGAACTAGGGAGGTGATGCTAACTTGGGAAGATTCCTTAAAAGTTGCTATAACTTCATGAACGGCTGTGCTTCAGTTTACTAGTGGAAGAGGTCCAGCGTACGAATCTTTCACAGGTCAGAAGTGGATCACTGCTCAGAGCACAGACAAGATAGGAGTGATTCACAGAGAAGACATCACAGTCAACTAAGCCAGGAGTTTCACAAGAAGTATTATCACTTGTCTCTATCCCTTTACTCCTGGCATATGGTAGGCACTAGTATTTGTGGAATGATAAATGAATGATACCAACGAAAGTAATGGAAAAGAAATCAGAGATCAAGTGCTTGAGTATATGCTCAACAAATACTTTCTGTATTGAACAAATGAATGAAGTGATGAACAAATGATACAAAGATTAAAGGAATGAACAAACGAACGAAGGTTCCTTTGAATCTACCAAGCAGCCAATGAATAAAAGAACACATATGTTCCAGAAGGCCTACCAGTGAAATAATTCAAAGTCCATAACAGAAATCAGGATTCATGGTAGGGTCCACAGGAAAGCAAGAATATCAAGCTGGCCGTTTCAAAAATCACTCTGCCACAATTTTTGTTCTCTCCATCTCCAGCCCTTCAGACACATACCTCAGAATACGTCTTTCCAAGTAAGACATAAAACCTAGGTGCCTAAAAAACTGCAAAGTGGTGTTAATTCCAGCCTGTTTTCTTTACAGGATATAACTTACAGATGATAGAGCTCTATATAAATTAGTGTCTTCTAAGGCTGGGTCAGATACTACTGATTACAGGGCCTACAGAAACTTACTTATTCCCATGCCATCTCTAGAAATTGGGGGTCATTTATACTCTAAAGGAGATCAAACAAACACATACGAGTACTTACTAAAAGCTTAGCAACAGCAGATAATGCCACAATTCTTTCCGACAATTCACTGAGAAAGTTGACTTTTTTATTCCCTGACAATTAAAGAACATGTCTGCAAGACAGTGATTTTTCTCTCCAGAACTAAGTTGGTTCACAAGAAGCTTCAGATTATTTCAAGCCAAACTAGGTGATTGTCACTGTAAGTATTATCTTGAAATATTAGGAAAGTACTCACCCGTTTCTGAACGCAACTCTCCACAAGTTGGACAACCATGTGGTTCCTAGAATGACACCTGTCAGTGGAGGGCGTATCTGATACTATGGATCCAGAACTGTTAAGCATCTAAAAAGTGTCAGTTACTTCCTGTCCTGTATAAGTAACTAATACTTAAGAACACACGCTGGGCTTCCGTGGTGGCGCAGTGGTTGAGACTCCGTCTGCCAATGCAGGGGACAAGGGTTCGTGCCCCGGTCCAGGAAGATCCCACATGCCGCAGAGCAGCTGGGCCCGTGAGCCATGGCCACTGAGCCTGCGCCTCCGGAGCCTGTGCTCCATAACAGGAGAGGCCACAACAGTGAGAGGCCCATGTACCACCAAAAAAAAAAAAGGAACACATGTTAATTCTCCTCCCGTATTTTTTTCTTGTAGGTGTTAGTATTATATATTGCATCAGAATAACAATTATTTCCAAATATTAATATATGACAATGAAACTTTAATTTTACAAGAAAGTCAATTTCCTGACAAATCATATTTTCTATTTACAATGCACATGCTATTATTAGAGTAGCATCATGAGTGAAAAAGATGGCACTCAAGAAAATATAAACAGAATCTGTTCAACATTTCTTAACATATATACTCCCTCATGCTCTCTATTTTGTTTTCAGTGGTAATCTTTAAATTGTCTCATCTCAGCAATTTGTATTCATTTGTTTTACCACATTTCTTTTGACCCATTAAACAAAATCACCAATGAAACTAGCATTACTAGAGCATAATCTTCCCCTTCTCTGAGTCCTGATTTGAGAAATTTAGGGTTGATTATAACGGTGCATCTATATTTTGGAAAGAAAAATTACAAGGAGTAAAACTGGATAACTACCTCCTTGAATATTCATCTCTAACTTAAGTACATGGGGTAGGAAACTACCACATCCTGGTTCTCAGAACTCAACCACAGATTTCTTAACTTCTTTTTAAAAGAGTTTTTACATATCTCTATTTTTATAGCAAGAAAATCTCAAACTTAACATGAAGGCCCCTGTGTAGGACATACAGCTAATTGCTTATTCATTGGACATTATCCTTTTCTGACTTAGAGGAAGAGCATGGGTTTTGTTTGAGAATTTACCTCTTTCTTCTCAAACTCAAGGATGTGAAGAAGGGATAAATCCAAATTTGTCTCATCCAGGGAAGCAAAGTGGGCCATCTGTTGTACAAATAAAGCTTTACTGGAATAAAGCCATGTCATTCCTTTACATGTATCTCTGGTTGCTTCTCCGCTCCTGTGGCATAATTGAGTAACTGCAACAAAGACAATATTGCTTGCAAAGCCTAAAGTATTCACTATCTGATCCTTTACAGAAAAAGTCTGCCACCCACTGGTGTAACCTAATCCTAATTGTCTCATTCCACTCACCAGTGACTAGTTTGAATAAATGCATATGACACAATCCTATCCAATAAGATATATGGAAAAGTCGATGAAAACTTCTGAGAAAAGTTTCCTTACTAATCAACAGAAACACACACAAAGAAATAATCCCTTTTCTTTTTTTTAATGTTGATATGCCTGCATACTGTGGCTAAATTTGGGACCTCTTTTTCGTTTGTTTCTTTGCGTCCTTAATGGGAGAAAAACTGTATGTTGAAGAAATCTGAGTGAAAATAAAGAACTTAGTCCCTTGATGAAGTCAGTGAAACACTAAATTAACCAAACTTAGAGCCTGCTTATCCCAGAGCTTCTTTTTAGGTAAAATAATAAAGATGCTAATTTTTTTTTTTTTTTTTTTTGGTACACGAGCCTCTCACTGCTGCGGCCTCTCCCATTGCGGAGCACAGGCTCCGGATGCGCAGGCTCAGTGGCCATGGCTCACGGGCCTAGCCGCTCCACGGCACGTGGGATCTTCCCGGACCGGGGCATGAACCCGTGTCCCCTGCATCGGCAGGCGGACTCTCAACCACTGCGCCACCAGGGTAGCCCAAGATGCTAATTTTTAAGCCTGGTAGGTTAGGGCTTACTTTTACCTGCAGCCAACAGCTTCCTAATAATATTATCAGATCATGGAATGTCAAAGAAATGACTGGCCGGGAAGAGACAGGAGAATAGATGTGAGTAGACTAAGGAAGTAGCTCCTCTGAAAAGACTATTTTATAAAATAGGATTGTAAGAATGATGGAAGATCCACACTGCAGAATAGAGTGAGAATTCTGTATTTATTACACTTTAAAAAATTCTACTCTAAGTAAGTAGGGCTACTTACCAATAATCTATTACTGCAAAGAGTCATTGGTATAGCTATGTATTTTCAAACAAAATGACAGATTATTTCACAGGTAAGTAGGAGAGAAAGTGATTACTAAATTTATATTTACTTTAAGATTTTCCTACCAATGTAATAGTATGATTTAAATCAATTTCATTTAACATGACACTCATTCAACAAATTTTACTAAGCACCCACTATGGGCTAGGCATTTGAGATACAGCAAAATACAGCAAAAAAGACCTTTGTTCTTGAGGAGTTTATATTATAGCGGAGGCAGTCAGACAGTAATCCGTAAGAGTCAATAAGCAAGGTAAACAGTATGACAGAAGGTAACCCAGAACAGGAAGGGGGACTGGGACTATTAGAGACACTCCTGGGGAGAGGATGCAGTGTCCTCTCCTAAATAGGGGTGTCCAAAGACATTAAACAGGATGTAGTTTGAGAAAAGACTTGAAAGAATTAAATGTGTAAAAGAGTAAGTCAATTAGAGGATTCAGAGAACGAAAGTTAAAACATGGGCCAGGGCTTCCCTGGTGGTGCAGTGGTTGAGAATCAGCCTGCTGATGCAGGGGACACTGGTTCGTACCCCGGTCCGGGAAGATCCCACGTGCCGTGGAGCGGCTAGGCCCATGAGCCATGGCCGCTGAGGCTGCGCATCCGGAGCCTGTGCTCCGCAACGGGAGAGGCCACAGAAGTGAGAGGCCCGCGTACCGCAAAAAAAAATATAAAAATAAAACACAGGCCAGTGCCTGGCATGTTCAAGGTCACTGTGGCTGGAACAGAGTGAGAGAAAAAGTAGTAGAAGAAAAAATTAAGGGGCTACATCCCATAAAAACCTGTAGGTCATTATAAGGACCTCAGTTTACACTCGGTGAAATGGAGGGTCACTGCAAAACTTTGAGCAGAGAAGTGCCATGATTTCACACACAATTTAAATAGATCACACTTTGCTGAAACTAAACAATGCTGATGGGCGAGTGGGCAAACATCAAAGCAGGAGAACGATGACAAGGCACTGCAATAGTCTAGAGAGATGATGGTGACTCAGAAGAGGGTGATGAAAGTGAAAGTGGTAAAAGACTTTCCATTTCGGAGTGTGTGTATATGTATGTATGTGTGTATGTGTGTGTGTGTGTGTGTGTGTGTGTGTGTGTGTGTGTGTGTTCTATTTTTTAAATCTGTTTAACTTGCAGTAATTCCAAACATACTGAAAGTTGCAAGAATAGTAAAGAACACCTCTAAACCCTTTACCCACACTCACCTACTGTATTATTCAACAGCTTCTTAGGGCTGCTGTAAAGGCACCACAAACCTGGTGGTTTAAAACAACAGGAGTGTATTGTCTCACAGTTTTGGAGGTTGGAAGTGTGAAATCAAGGTGTCAGCAGGGCCACGCTCCTTCTGAAATCTGCAGGGGACTGCTTCCTTGTCTCTTTCTAGCTTCTGAGGGGTTGCTGGCAATCTTTGGTGTTCCTTGGTTTGCAGCTGCATAAACACCGATCTCTGCCTCTGTGTTCCCACGGCCTTCTCCCTTTGTGCCTCTGTGTCTTCACTTGGCCCTCGGCTTATGGCTTTCTGCAGGCCCATAATGGGCAAGGTCTGTGGGCTACCCAGCCCACTGACGACCCCCTCAGCCTTCTGGATCTGCTCTGGACACTCAACAAGACCTGAAAGGGCTCTGCCTGCCTGGTCCTTACACTACGTCATCCCCCATGCCTGTCTGCCCTCTTGGGGTGGGGCCTCCCATTCCTGCTGCCTTCAGCCCTACCTGGCCCAGCTGGCACCTCTGTGGGGTAGAGATGCATCACAGGCCTTGGGTCAGGTTCTGCTCCTTTGTGGGACATTTTTCAGCTCTTTGCTATTGAATAAACAAACCTGTTCTGGGAAAAGAAAAGTAATATTAAATCAGGGGCCCATACTACTCTAGAATGACCATATCTTAACTAATTACATATGCAATAACCCCATTTTCAAATAAAGGCACATTCCAAGGTGCTAGGGGTTAGGACTTCAACATATCTTTTCTATGTGGACACAATGCAACTGGTAAAACCTACTCGTAACATTTCGTCCTACTTACTTTCTTTATACATATGCACATTATTCTTCTTCTAGAACATCTGAGACAGGTACCATGTTTCATTATTTCTTTTACAAGGGATATTTCCCTAAAATAGATAACTAATAAAGACCTCCTGTGTAGTACAGAGAACTCTACTTAATACTCTGTAATGACCTCTATGGTAAAATAATCTAAAAAAGAGGGAATATATGTATATGTATAACTGATTCACTCTGCTGTACAGCAGAAAGCCAACATAACATCGTAAATCAACTATACTCCAATAAAAATAAATAAATAAAAGGGATATTTCCTATTATACCTGTAGAACAGATACTAACTTCATTGAACTAAATACATATACAGAACTTTAATCTAATCTGCTGGTTGTATTGCTATTTTGTTAATTCACCTATTAGTACGCCTTATACTTTAAGATCCAGGCTATATCTATTTAGTCATCAAATATCTTTCATATTTTTTTATCTGTAAAGGTTCTCCAGCCTTTCTTTTACTTTCATGATACTGATACTTTTGCAGAACAAAGTTGATGGGCCATTTTTATAGCCCTTTATATCACCTTAATATTATCTTTCTAGAGTTTACAAATTCCTTCAGACTCAGAAGGCAAAGGTGTTTCTATAGGGGGCATCCTGAGGTTTTAGGGCCAATCAGGGTCAGGTCATTTTATCATTGACAGTGGCAGAGATGATAGGACGTGTGGAGGAAATTCTCCATACGGAAAGAAATCCTGCAGTGAAGGAAGAACAGATTAGGGGCACAGCTTGAAATCCAAGAATTTGGGAGGGGACAGCATCTGTGGAGAAGATTCTGTTGCAGGAGAAACTGGGCAAAGAAAGTAAGACAGCACTAATAAATGCTCATCCTATGAGTGGGAAAGGTTTAGATGTCCTCCCATAGCTAATGTAACAGAAAGAGAGGGAAATGAGGAAATCAAAGCAAATACTTTAGATGGTGCTTGATTTGAGCAGTTTGTGATCTTAACAGTGATGCTGTAAGTATTTCAAACCTGTTACAGGCCTGGAACACATGGCAAACACACACACATATGTTCTCTCACTATTTTTTTTTTAATATTGGGAAGTGTCTTGGGGGAGCTTTGGGAGGTCTCAGGGCAAAGCATTCTGAGAAGGACAAGAATGGCAAACAATGGCTGAGAGTATTTACATGATCTGCTATGGGGGGTACTCACACCTTTCTCCAGCTTTTTTTCTCTTCTAGCACCTTTAACACAGAGGCTATTCTGCTTACTGATTTGCTGTGTGTATGCAAATATAACATTTTGGGTAAACTCGAAGCGGGGGGCATGGTGAGAGTTGAGGTCTATGTCTGGGTTAATACAAGAAAAAAAATATACTACATTAGGAAGACTGAGATGAGAATAGAGGAGATTCTAAGGGAGTGAACAGCTGAGAATTAGTAAAACTTTCTAGGAAAGCCCCAGATTTTCAAGACTACTGAATTGGTGAAGTTAAAGACACAAATGCCAAGGAGTAAAGATCAATGGAGCTAATATCTGGATATATGTGGAATACATAGAAAATTCTACTAAGGTGTGGGCTTGTATGTGTGCATGGGGTGTGTACATGTATATGCATACACATGTATGTATATTTGGTAAATATGTATGTACATATGTTGTGTGTGTTGTGTGTATGTATATTTAGCCTTCCAAGTCCTGACCCCAACACATACCAACATATACAAGCTGAAAGGCTGAAGTTGGAAAATAACAAGGCCCAGGGAAGGCTGTAGGGATTTAATAGGCTCAGGATGGGTGGTGGGGATCTGATAGGAGAAATGAGGGTGGTGGTGGATGGTCTGTAGGTTCATCATGTTTTGTCTCCCCCCGCAACCCTGGAGACCCCTTTGTGATTCTCCCATGGTTCTGAGATGTGGGCCAGAATCCTAGGATAGTGTATTCATGGTCAATATCCAGTTACTAAGGAAGTAGTGTGCTACAGAAAATGGAGAATACCTCTAACCTTCCTGATGAATTTGTTTTGAACAGGGAAATGTGGAAGCAACTTGTGTATCATCTTCAAACAAGGCTCAAAGAAGAAGAGAGGGGTCAGCCTTCAGTATCCGAGAGACTGGCACCAATACAGCCTAGAGGTTAATTACCAGGAACCTCACAGATGAAGAGGCAACAAGGACTCTCACAGCCCTCTGTGATGAAGGGCCAGAGAAACAAGGATCTCAAGAGGATTGACCTGAAGCATCCAGTATTCTGTTTAGAAGATCCAGATAATTCTAGGTAAGGAATAACCTGAAGAGGGGTCCAAAAATAACCTATCAAGGGGCTCAGAAAGCTATCCAATGAAGACTCACTCACTCATGGGGCTGGTGCTGAGAGGGAGACAAAAAAGGACTTGATGAGTCACTCAGGGAATTTTGGAGTGGCCCAAGGGAGAATACCACCAGAAGCCAAACATCTATTTCACTTGCTTTCGTGAGCGGCAAAGTGGGCCTACTTCTGAAGGTCCTTGGATTCATAAAACTATGGTATCAGATGAGAGAGGCTCAAGCCTGGCCTTTTCACCAAGCTATCTTTCCCCCACTCAGTCATCCACATTTCAGGGGAGACTCACTCAACAACTGAGCTAGGGAAAATGGATAATCAGAAAAAATGAAGTACCAACCCTGGACCACCCACTCCTAGGGGTGAGCAAGTCCAGAGGCATGAGGTGCTCCTGCTTTCATATTTGTGGTGGTCTTGCACAGACTCATCAGGCTAGCGAAGGGAGCAAATACATTTTAAAACCCTCATACTTTGCAACAGAGAAAAACCTAGCAGAGTATGACTCAGCTGGGGGCCAAGAGGGTGACCCAGAGCTAACTATAAGTTGAGCGACAGCAGACCATGAACCCAAACATAAGAATGAAAACTGTGCCCCAGGAGACTCCAGCCATAGCATAGGTGTCCTCATGGAGTAGAGATATGGAAGGTAGTGTTAGCGGTGCCTTCAAGGGCCGATGTTTCCAAAGTAATAGTATAATTAGGGCTGCAGCGTCCATGATGCCTCAAAAGAAAAAAATGAAGATATATTCTGAGCACCATTGAGCTAGGAAGCTCCCAGATACTAACTGGAAATCTGAGTAGTTTATGGGCTCTAATAACCAAGGAATGCCTCGTTGCACCATGACTGTTGGTAATCCAAAATCTAGGGAAACCATGCCTTAAACACCAACTTTCTTCTCAGTTGAAGCTCAAAACAGGGACTTCCCTGGTGGTCCAGTGGCTAAGACTCCACGCTCCCAGTGCAGAGGGCCCAGGTTCGATCCCTGGTCAGGGAACTAGATCCCACATGCTGCAACTAAGAGTTTGCATGCCACAACTAAAGACCCTGCATGCTGTAACAAGGATCCCACACACGGCAACAAAGATCCAGCGTGCCTCAACTAAGACCTGCCCCAGTCAAATAAATAAATAAATAGCAAGCTCAAAACAAGGTAAAGCCTGAAAGCCAGGTTCATAACTGTGCCACTGAAGTGCTCCCTGTGTTGGGTACTTTGGCTGCTAATGGCTCACAGCCCCATCCCCATAGCATGCACCCGGGGAATATGGTACCTTCCCAGGTGTTATATATTCAAATAGAGGGGAGGGCAAGCCCTAGGATTGCAGAAACATGGACCTCCTAAGTTTCAGACCCTAAGAAAGATCTAGGATGCCAATTTAGACCCATCAGAAGAAAATGAGGCATCCAGCAGCCAGTAACTAGGAGACAATCCAGAAAGGAATACAAGAAGGGTGACCTTCCACAACTAGGGAAAGAGCCAGCCTGTGAAGGACAAAGGAATAGCAGAGACCCTGCTGAGCAAGATATCCCAGTTTCTGCCCCAAAGGGCATAGGTTCCTCAAAAAATGAAATTCAGAGAAAGTATGAGTCATCTGTCACTGTGGAATCAGCCAAAGGAAAAAGGGAAAAAGTCAGCAAGGTGTCTTGTAGAATACCAAGTCAGTTCCAGCCTCTGGGCAGAGCCCAGGCCCTGTTCAAATCAGAGCTGCGTTTGGCTAGTGTGGTCCCCGAAGGGTAAGGGCACACAACAGTCATAGGCCTGGTTCTGGAGAGGAGGCTGGGAGGAAGGCATACATTTCAGGCAACATAGCATGGCCCACACGTGGAAGAACTCCAGACTCAGGCAGAGCCCAGGGCTGAACGATCCTACCAATGCAGACCTTCCTCCTTCCTTAAGCAAAGCAAAGTGCTAAGTGCCACATCCTGCAGGCTTCAAGCAGATTCTAAGGATCGCGATTTTTTTAGGAAGAACAGTCGGTTCAGAAACAGGAATTGATGTCTTGGAAACATTGAGAAGGTCAACTGTGTCTGAGGCATCCTCTTTCCATGCTTTCTCAGGAGCCTTTGTCCCCATTCTGGACCTACCAGTGGGTGTCCAGGATGCAAGATGTCACACTCACCCTCACCTCTGCTCTGGTCTCTGTCTTTGGGCCTAACATTTCTAGTGTGCCTGAAAATCCTCCTCTGTTCCTTCTCAGAAGGGAAATAACTGTCAATGAAAATTTTCAGTCCATGTGGACCAAATGTATTTCACTAGCTTGTTCTCTGAAAAAGACAGTCTTTGTATCTTCTATTCCAAAATATTTTTTGTCCAATTACATTTGTTTCTTCTAATGAGAGAGTTGTGTCTTCTATCTCTGTTGCATTTGCAGTCAAAGTTTATAGTCTTAGGCTGATTATGCAAGCATCATTCTCAAATATGACATTCTATGCAAACCTTTGATTGCATAGCCATTATGTCCCATTATATACAGTCCAGACCTAAAAGAGCCATTCTCCTTCCAAGGGGGCCCAAAATTCTTAATTGATTTGAGTTCAAAGCTGACAAATACACAAACAAATAAAGACTAACAAACCAGATTGTCTATTGCCTCTTATCCAACAGAGAACAGATCTCTATAAACCATTAATCTACTTACAGACCTCACCAAATGGTGAGACCATAGCACCAAATTGCCAGTCATTCTTGACACTAATGAGAAATAACTTATCAGGCCAAAAATAAACCCCAAACAAAACAAGCAAACAAAAAACATAAAATTAGTAGAGAAAAAATTAAGATGAGAAAAACAAACTCAGCAAAATTCTAGTGTCCCTCTGGGAGCCGAGAAAAGACAGGAGGTAGGCTTAATTTTCCCATGAAGTAAGTATATTTCTCTTGTGAAAAAATTTACCTGACTCTATCTGTTGAATCCATTGGATAGCTCAAAACTTGAAAAATACAATTAATTTTTTTTAGAGTTAAAATCACAATGGTCATAAAGATATAAGATTGACAGCTGTTAAAGATTTCATTTTACTTATAATAAGGGAACTAGTCAGATGCTATAACTGTTTGTTTCTTGTTCAAGTTGACCCTTGAACAACATGGCTCTGAACCTGTATGGTCCACTTACATGTGGATTTTTTTTCAATAAACATAGTACCTGTATTCTCATTTTCCAGATGTTTAACTAAATGTGGGAACAGGTTTGTGTTCGATTAGAGATCACAATATGTGGAATCAAAAGCCCTGGGGTTTGAGTCCTGAGTCTATGAAAACTGTTTTCAGTTTCCTGCTCTTGGTTGAGTCATTTATCAATTCCTTTGTTTCTGAGGCAGAGATAGCGGCACCTAGATGTTCAACTATGTAGCGGGTCAGTGGTCCTAACCCCCACATTGTTCAATGCTTAACTGTATTTTGAAAGTAAATCTAAGGATTCCCTGAAAGGTGGAATGCATGTTGTAAGTTATTGAACTTAGCAAAAAATCTTCTTCAAAGAAGATGTGAATTAGAGCTAAATTATTATTTTCTTACCATATGTATATAGCTCTTTTTTCTCCACCATTTTTATAGTTGATTTTTCAGCATTTGTGAACACCAAAGGCATGTTCAATATAATTTAAAACAAAGAAAAGAGCACCTGCTGTTAGAAACAGTCATTTTAAGTTGAATAAAATCATTCACGAGGAAACAAAAAAAAAAACATGCTGGGCTAGCGGCTTTATCTCAAAAGTACCACAGTTCTCAACCAAGAGAAAAAGAAACTTATGGGGACATTTTGCTTAGAAAATAGCTCCCAAATTATCAATAATTGGATTATAGGAAGACTTGTTTGCTTTTATTAATTTTATAATGAGTTACATATGCAATACCTTTTTGGCTGATTGACTCATAGTTTTTTTTTTGCGGTACGTGGGCCTCTCACTGCTGTAGCCTCTCCCACCGCGGAGCACAGGCTCCGGAAGCGCAGGCCCAGCGGCCATGGCCCACGGGCCCAGGCGCTCCGCGGCATGTGGGATCCTCCCGGACCGGGGCACGAACCTGTGTCCCCTGAATCAGCAGGCGGACTCTCAACCACTGCGCCACCAGGGAAGCCCTGACTCATAGTTTTAAACATTAACTCAGATAATTCATAACATATACAATGAACTGCAGATTCAGTAGCTTTTTTGCTGGCCATCCCATAATTTTAAATACTAGTACAAATCGTTCATAACAGTTTACAATAATAGATGGTAGATATTACATATTGGTTGCTTATTAATGAGAATATAAAATAACATAACTTGGGATCTCCTATTTAGTAAGAAAGGAATAAACAAGATACAACTAATATTATATCTCCAGACTTTATTAAAGATGATTAACAATGTTATATCAACTCTATTCAGTTAATATTGTGAATTTATTTATGGTCTTGCCCTTGAATAGCTACCAACAACAGACAGGTAGGTGGCTAAGTAGGTAGGTAGGTAGGTAGATGGGTAGATAGACAAACTTGAGTAAAGAAAAAAGAAAGTACAGTTGATAACTGAGTTTCCACTTACAAACAGCTATCACTGGCTGCATCCTGAAATAGGTACCACCTAGTGTACTGGCTGAAAATTCCAGCCTCAGCAAAACTATCCAAAACACTCTGGAGCATAAGTGTTGACACGGTGGAACATCATGTAATTGATGACAAAATTACACTTTGCTAGAACCTATTGGTTCTATTATTTTGTCTTCTCAAGAATCATCATTGCTGGAATCAATTTTCTGTGCTTACTGTCAATGCCTAAAGGCATTCAATACCTATTATTGCAGGGGAACCAGCAATGACACACAGACCACCAACTAAAACTGGTTCATATTATTTGTTTATCTAGTGTTCTATCAATATTTTATATATGGAAATGTAACCATCAAACCACCAAAACAGGTGCTATTTCTATTTTCTTTGGGAATTTGTGTTTGATTAGCCCCTACCATGTGTTCACTCAACCTATGACCAACAGGACACATTTTTTTAATAGTCCAGTTAGAAGGAAAATACGGTAGTTGAAAAGAGAATGAAAACTACTAATCCATCAGTGATTAAGAGCAACTTTGGCTTTTTAATATTGACAAGCAACCAGCCACTTAAAACAGAATCATCTACAAAGCTACTGAATTTCTACAAGGAAATAATACTGGATTATTAGTCAGGAGACTAGGAGCCCCACACTAAGTATAATATGACAAACGACAATTAACTTCACTTCCCTGTGTTTTCATTTTTTTCCTCAAAAATAAACCAAATATTTGCTAGTGGAGTTTCACTCAAATGACTCCTGGTTCTTGACACATTCTGCTGAATATAAATTTTCAGAATTTCATACAAGTCACCTGCCCCTTTAAGCTTGGCTTATCAGGGACACCCCATCACCTTTCACTACCCGTATATCTGAGTAACAACAGATTGGCCAATGATCTTTAAACATTTGGCAGCTTCTAAAACCCCTGGGGGTAGCCAACTTTGTTTTCTAACTACTGTTGAAGGAATTATGCACCAATTAGTGAGTGCCATTTTCAGCACCTAATATATTTTTTTCAATACTGCATCAGTCATTTCACAAATGAAGAGAAAATGTTTTACAACAGTTATGGCAATCTCCCAAATAAAGGTTTTTTGAAGGTCATGCTGGAGTCATACTAGCCAATGGTTTTTCAAGTTCATTTTAAGCAGAATTGGTTTGTTTTAGCAGATAAAGCATATTTCACTGATAAACTAAAAACAAACAAGTTTCCCACGTACTTGCCCTCAGTACAATGTTAAACACAATGAGTCCAGCCTAATCATGAGCAGTAGCCAGATGGCTAGGCAATATTTGACATGACTTATCTGTCAATGCTCACAGCCACGTACTCAATTCACTCCGGATTTGACCTTGATTGTCTTACAGACTCTGTCAATCACAATGACATGTGATTCTTCAATCCAAGGTAAATTTCCCCTATAACTACAATCAGATGGTTGCTAAGGCATTGCTGTCAGTCACTGAGTTATCCCCAAAGGTAGGTTTTCTAGAAGTGTGCACAACAGGCAACAAACTCCGTTAAATGCCACTGAAAGACAATTTATACTATTTGAGATAAATCTGCCAGAGCTAGCTGTCAGGAGAGTCCAATTCAAGGAATTGAACTGCGGAACTTAATTACGTGGATAAGGAAGGTCAAGAGTAAACCTAAGAATCATATTAATCAACTAATCAAACAATCAACCTTTTTCTAATGAAGCCTGCTACACAATATTTAAGGAAGTATGAGTCACTCAAAATCCTTTTGCTAGGACCACCAATGAGCCAGTGAACCCAAAATATGTGTTTCTTAATGGAAAACCAGGAGACAAAGTTTGTTATCAAAGAGAGACAAATTTGGATCCCAGTTTACTATTCGCTGTACAACTCTGTAAGGTAAAACCTTCTGAGCCTCACTTTTCTAATATGTAAAATGAGGACATACAACTTACCTTGCTGGGCTACATGAGAATTAAACTAAGCAATACTCGTAAATGTACTTAGATCATATATAACCTAGGAAATAGTTCATAAATGTTAGTTCCATCCCTATCTTTTAGTAAACATTGAATACAAAAATATAGGAATTATTTTATGCTAGACATATATTTCACCAAATTATGAAATATAAACTGATGTAATACATATAAATCAGAAAGTAAACTATACATTGTGAGCCATATTTCTACCATGTAGATATGATCAATATAATCAATATACCTATACTATCTAATTCAGTAGCCATAGCTACTTGTGGCTATTGGACAACTGAAATGTGGCTAATCTTTTTGGCTTAGAACAACGATAAATAATTATTATTTCACACAATTTTTATGCATCAGGAATGTGCATGCAGCTTAGCTGGGTCATTCTGGAGGCTTCAGTCAAGATGTTATCCAGAGGTGCATCTCAAGGCTTGACTTAAACCAGAGGATCTTCTTCCAAGACGACTTACTCACATGACTAGCAAGCCGATGCTGGCTTCTGGCTGGATGTCTTAGTATTTTGCCATATGGACATCTCCATAGGGCTGCTTGAATACCCTTAAGCCTCCACATGGCCACTGGTTTCCCCCAGAGAAAGTGATCCAAGGCAAAAACTGCAATGTCTTTTTTTTTTTTGATTGAAGTATAGTTCATATATAACATAATATAAGTTACAAGTCTACAGTATAGTAATTCATAATTTTTAAAGTTTATATTCCATTTATAGTTATTATAGACTATTGGCTATATTCCCTGTGTTGTACAATATATCCTTGTAACTTGTTTTATACACACTAGTTTGTACCTCTTAATCCCCTATCCCTACATTGTCCCTCCTCCTGTCCCTCTCCCCACAGGTAAGCACTGGCTTGTTCTGTGCATCTGTAAATCTGTTTCTTTTTTGTTATAGTCACTAGTTTGCTGTATTTTTTAGAACCACGTATAAGTGATACCACACAGTATTTTTGTCCTTATCTATCTGACTTATTTCACTTAGCTTAACACCCTCTAATGTTGTCCATGTTGTTGCAACATCCATGTTGTCGCAAATGGAAAAATATTTCATTCTTTTTTATAGCTGAGTAATATTCCATTATACATACGCATACACACACACACACACACACACACACATACATACATATATATGTATATCACACCTTCCTAATCCATTTCTCTGTTGATGGACACTTAGGTTGCTTCCATATCTTGGCAATTGTAAATAATGCTGCTATGAACATTGGGGTGCATGTATCTTTTCAAATTAGTGTTTTTGGTTTTTTTTGAATAAATACCCAAGAGTGAAATTTCTGGGTCATATGGTAGTTCTATTTTCAGTTTTTTGAGAAACTTCCATACTGTTTTCCACAGTGGCTGCACCAATTTACATGCCCACCAACAGTGTACGAGGGTTTCCTTTTCTCCACTACCTCACCAATATTTGCTATTTGTATTCTTTTTGATGATGGCCATGTTGACAGGTGTGAAAAAACTGCAATGGCTTTAATAACCTGGTCATGGACATCACACTTCTTTATTTCCAAAATGTCGCTAATCTGAAGAGATGTGCTGTAAGCAAAATGCATAACAGATTTCAAAGACTTACTACAAAACATTTACGATAATTCATTAATAATTTTTACACTGAGTATTTTTGAATTAATGATGGTTTAAAATAAAATATACCACTAAAACTAATTATACCTGTTCCTTTTTGATTTTTATGTGACTACTAGAAAAATTTAAATTGGATAGGTAACTCACATAATAGTTCTGAAGGACAGTGCTGGTATATATATATTTGATCTTTAATGGATGTCTGAATCAACAAATTTGGGAGCTACTTTAGGACTCATACATGTAGCTTGCCCCACTCTAAACAAAGCCTTTGAAAATTAAAATACACACTGAATATGAGTAGGTGAATATTAAACGTTTTGAAGAAAGAATAGTGTGAGAAAAATAAAAGTTCACTGTAAAATCACTAATGGTGGTGTTAGACACGAAAAACACATTGTCCTCAATGACATTCATAGTGTATACTCTTAATGGGGTAATATTTTTTGTTACAGCTACAAGAGGGAAAGCATTCATCCATGCTGAAAGTTGAAGTTTATTATCTCAATTTCATTGGATGTACAAGGAATACTATTAATGAAATCTAAGTTTCTCCTCTCCTTACCAATTCATCATATTTGGGGTATTGTGGGAATGTCACCCTGACAGCTCTACTTTGCCCACAAAAGTGAAGACCAGGAAGCAACCTTTCTTCTTTTCAAAAAAGAAAAAAAAAAATTAGTCCCATGTATAATTTTTTTTGACCAAAACTATTTTAATCATGTGAGCACTTCATAAGGTACAAATAATTATGTGCAATTACATGATAATTACTTTCAGTGTAATTACTATGCCAAGACAGCTTTGTTGGAGATAATCAGATGGTTACTGGTGAACTGCAAATTAATTGACAACAGGACATTTAAAATTGCAAATGATCATGATTACCTTGGAGTACTATCAGCACATCAGAAATGTGAGTAGGTTGGCAGGAGGATCAGGGACATTCATTTAACAGGAATGTCACAGAAAAAGTAAGATGAGATCATAAATCTACTTGTCTCTGTTCCAAGCTGAAGGATGTTCCGTGCCTGCTGGTAGTGAATTTTTTGGCCTTATTTCACTCAATATATACACATCTTATTTGGGTTAGTCTACCAATCAGAGTTTCTTCATGTATGCATCATCTGTGTGTGGTCTGTGTTGTGTATTTAAAGGCATCTATGTAACAAATCACATTGTTAGAGTTGGAAGATAAATTAACAGAGTATCTATATGAAAAAGGGATACAGGTGATGAGAGAGATAAAATGTGTGCAGATCACACCAACAGTGAGTGAGAGAACTAATCTCCAACCTCCTCATTTCCAGTCTAGGACTGTATTACACTAAAGTTTCCCAAACCTAATTCCTTTACATACTACTTCACGATGTTACCATGTTTATATACTGACCTTTTATCACTTATTTAATAATTGATTCAAGCCTAATATAGTTCTCTATCTTAATCTCATCCTAAACATTAATACCGGAAAATTTATTATTTTCAGGTCAATTACATTTTTTGCTAAATCATGCTAAAATGAAACATGACTATTAATACAAACACTATGTTCTGTAGTATTATTCAGTATTCTGTGGAATGCGTACCACACTTTGTGAAACACTATCCTATATCACACTCCCACTGTATGCCTTAAGGTTAAGAATGGCTTAGAGGCAACAGCCAGCTTTACCCACCACCAGTCCCTCCCATCAGGAAACTTGCACAAGCCTCTTAGCTAGCCTCAAGCACCAGAGGGCTGACAGCAGAGGCGAGAAGAACTACAATCCTGTAGCCTGTGGAACAAAAACCACAGTCACAGAAAGATAGACAAGATGAAAAGGCAGAGGGCTATGTATCAGATGAAGGAACAAGATAAAACCCCAGAAAAACAACTACATGAAGTAGAGATAGGCAACCTTCCAGGAAAAGAATTCAGAATAATGATAGTGAAGATGATCCAGGACCTCGGATAAAGAATGGAGGCAAAGATCGAGAAGATGCAAGAAATGTTTAACAAAGACCGAGAAGAATTAAAGAACAAACAAACAGAGATGAACAATACAATAACTGAAATGAAAAATACACAAGAAGGAATCAATAGTAGAATAACTGAGGAAGAAGAATGGGTAAGTGACCTGGGAGACAGAATGGTGAAATTCACTGCTGTGGAACAGAATAAAGAAAAACGAATGAAAAGAAATGAAGACAGCCTAAGAGACCTCTGGGACAACATTAAATGCAACAACATTCCCATTATAGGGGTCCCAGAAGAAGAGAGAGAGAAAGGACCTGAGAAAATATTTGAAGAGATTATACTCAAAAAGTTCGCTAACATGGGAAAGGAAAGAGCCACCCAAGTCCAGGAAGCACAGAGAGTCCCATAAGGAAAAACCCAAGGAGAAACATGCCAAAACACATAGCAATCAAATTGGCAAAAATTAAAGACAAAGAAAAATTATTGAAAGCAGCAAGGGAAAAACGACAAACATACAAGAGAATTCCCATAAGGTTAACAGGTGATTTCTCAGCAGAAACTCTACAATCCAGAAGGGAGTGGGCACAGTACATCTAAAGTGATGAAAGGGAAGAACCTATAACCAAGATTACTTTACCCAGCAAGGATCTCACTAAGATTCAACAGAGAAATCAAAAGCTTTACAGACAAGCAAAATCTAAGAGAATTCAGCACCACCAAACCAGCTCTACAACAAATGCTAAAGGAACTTCTCTAAGTGGGAAACACAAAAGAAGAAAAGGACTTGCAAAAACAAACACAAAACGATTAAGAAAATGGTAATAGGAACATACCTATTGATAATTACCTTAAACGTGAATGGATCAAATGCTCCAACCAAAAGACACAGGTTTGCTGAATGGATACAAAAACAAGACGCATATATATACTGTCTACAAGAGACCCACTTCAGATGTAGGGACATATACAGACTGAAAGTGAGGGGATGGAAAAAGATATTCCATGCAAATGGAAATCAAAAGAAAGCTGGAGTAGCAAGACTCATATCAGATAAAATGGACTTTAAAATAAAGAATGTTACAAGAGACAAGGAAGGACACTACATAATGATCAAGGGATCAATCCAAGAAGAAGATATAACAATTATAAATACATATGCACCCAACATAGGAGCACCTCAATACATAGGGCAACTGTTAACAGCTATAAAAGAGGAAATCGAGGGCTGCCCTGGTGGCGCAGTGGTTGAGAGTCCGCCTTCCAATGCAGGGGACACGGATTCGTGCCCCGGTCTGGGAGGATCCCACATGCCACGGAGCAGCTGGGCCCGTAAGCCATGGCCGCTGGGCCTGCGCGTCGGAGCCTGTGCTCCACAACAGGAGAGGCCATGGCAGTAAGAGGCCTGTGTACCGAAAGAAAAAAATAAAAAAGAGATAATAATAGTGGGGGACTTTAACACCTCACTTACTCAAATGCACAGATCATCCAAACAGAAAATTAAAAAGGAAACACAAGCTTTAAATGACACATAGACCAGACAGATATAATTGATACTTATAGGACATTCCATCCGAAAAAGTCAGATTACACTTTCTCCACAAGTGCACACAGAACATTCTCCAGGATAGATCACATCTTGGGTCACAAATCAAACCTCAGTAAATTTAAGAAAACTGAAATCATATCAGGCGTCTTTTCTGACCACAATGCTCTGAAATTAGAACTCAATTACAGGGGAAAAAAATGTAAAAAACATAAACACATGGAGGCTAAACAATATGTTACTAAATAACCAAGAGATCACTGAAGAAATCAAAAAGGAAATCAAAAAATACCTAGAGACAAATGACAATGAAAACACGATGATCCAAAAGCTATGAGATGCAGCAAAAGCAGTTCTAAGAGGGAAATTTATAGCTATATAAGCCTACCTCAAGAAACAAGAAAAATCTCAAAAACAATCGAAACTTACACCTAAAGGAACTAGAGAAATAAGAACAAACAAAACCCAAAGTTAGTAGAAGGAAAGATATCACAAAGATCAGAGCAGAAATAAATGAAATAAAAACAAACAAAAAATATAGCAAAGACCAATAAAACTAAAAGCTGGTTCTTTGAGAAGATAAACAAAATTGATAAACCTTTAGCCAGACTCATCAAGAAAAAGAGGGAGAGGACTCAAATCAATAAATTAGAAATGAAAAAAGAGAAGTTACAATGGACACTGCAGAAATAAAAAGCATTCTAAGAGACTACTACAAGCAACTCTATAGCAATAAAATGGACAACCTGGAAGAAATGGACAAATTCTTCGAAAGGTATAACCTTCTAAGACTGAACCAGGAAGAAATAGAAAATATGAACAGACCAATCACAAGTAATGAGATTGAAACTGTGATTAAAAATCTTCCAACAAACAAAACTCCAGAACCAGATGGCTTCACAGGTGATTCTACCAAACATTCAGAGAAGAGCTAACACCCATCTTTCTCAAACTCTTCCAAAAAATTGCAGAGGAAGGAACACTCCCTAACTCATTCTACGAGGCCATCATCACCCTGATACCAAAACCAGACAAAGATACTACAAAAAAAGAAAATCACAGACCAATATAACTGATGAATATAGATGCAAAAATCCTCAACATAATACTAGCAAACAAAATCCAACAACACATTAAAAGGATCATACACCATGATCAAGTGGGATTTATCTTAGGGATGCAAGGATTCTTCAATATACGCAAATCAATCAATGTGATACACCATATTAACAAAGTGAAGAAGAAAAACCATATGATCATCTCAATAGATGGAGAAAAAGCTTTTGACAAAATTCAACACCCATTTATGATAAAAACTCTCCAGAAAGTGGGCATAGAGGGAACCTACCTCAACATAATAAAAGCCATATACAACAAACCCACAGCAAACATCATTCTCAATGGTGAAAAACTGAAAGCATTTCCTCTAAGATCAGGAACAAGACAAGGATGTCCACTCTCATCACTGTTATTCAACATAGTTTCGGAAGTCCTAGCCACAGCAATCAGAGAAGAAAAAGAAATAAAAGGAATACAAATTGGAAAAGAAGGACTAAAACTGTCACTGTTTGCAGATGACATGATACTATAAATAGAGAATGATAAAGATGCCACCAGAAAACTACTAGAGCTAATCAATGAATTTGAAAGTTGCAGGATACAAAATTAATGCACAGAAATCTCTTGCATTCCTATACATGAATGATGAAAACTCTGAAAGAGAAATTAAGGAAACACTCCCATTTACTGTTGCAACAAAAAGAATAAAATACCTAGGAATAAACCTACCTAGGGAGACAAAAGACCTGTATGCAGAAAACTATAAGACACTGATGAAAGAAATTAAAGATGATTCCAACAGATGGAGAGATATACCATGTCCTTGAGATTGGAATAATAAATATTGTGAAAATGACTATACTATCCAAAGCAATCTACAGGTACAATGCAATCCCCATCAAATTACCAATGGCATTTTTTACAGAACTAGAACAAAAAATCTTAAAACTTGTAAGACCCCAAACAGCCAAAGCCGTCTTGAGGGAAAAAAATGGAGATAGAAGAATCAGACTCCCTGACTTTAGACTATACTACAAAGCTACAGTAATCAAGCCCAGAGATAAACCCACACACCTATGGTCAACTAATCTATGACAAAGGATGCAAGGGTATACAATGGAGAAAAGACAGTCTCTTCAATAAGTGGTGCTGGGAAAACTGGACAGCTACATGTAAAAGAATGAAATTAGAACACTCCCTAACACCATACACAAAAATAAACTCAAAATGGATTAGAGACCTGAATGTAAGACCAGACACTATAAAACTCTTAGAGGAAAACATAGGAAGAACACTCTTTGACATAAATCACAGCAAGATCTTTTTTTGATCCACCTCCTAGAGTAATGGAAATAAAAACAAAAATAAACAAATGGGACCCAATGAAAGTTAAAAGCTTTTGCACAGCAAAGGAAACCATAAACAAGATGACAAGACAACCCTCAGAATGGGAGAAAATATGTGCAAGCGAATCAACGGACAAAGGATTAATCTCCAAAGTATGTAAACAGCTCATGCAGCTGAATATTAAAAAAAGAAACAACCCAATCGAAAAATGGGCAGAAGACCTAAATAGACATTTCTACAAAGAGGACATACAGATGGCCAAGAGGCACATGCAAAGCTACTCAAAATCACTAATCATTAGAGAAATGCAAATCAAAAGTACAATGAGGTTTTACCTCACACCAGTTAGAATGGGCATCTTCAGAAAATCTACAAACAAAAAATGCTGGAGAGGGTGTCGAGAAAAGTGAACCCTCTTGCACTGTTGGTGGGAATGTAAATTGATACAGCCACTATGGAGAACAGTATGGAGGTTCCTTAAAAAACTAAAAATAGAATTACCATATGACTCAGCAATCCTACTACTGGGCATATACCCTGAGAAAACCATAATTCAAAAAGACACATGCACCCCAAGGTTCATCGCAGCACTATTTACAATAGCCAGGTCATGGAAGCAGCCTAAATGCCCATTGACAGATGAATGGATAAAGGAGATGTGGTACATATATACAATGGAATATTACTCAGCTGTAAAAAGGAAAGAAATTGGGTCATTTGTAGAGACGTGGATGGATCTAGAGACTGTCATACAGAGTGAAGTAAGTCAGATGGAGAAAAACCAATATTGTATATTAACGCATATATGTGGAACCTAGAAAAATGGTACAGATGAACCGATTTGCAGGGCAGAAGTCGAAACACAGATGTAGAGAACAAATGTATGGACACCCAGGGGGGAAAGCGGCGGGGGGTGGGGGGGGCGTGGGATGAACTGGGAGATTGGGATTGACATGTATACACTGATGTGTATAAAATGGATGACTAATAAAAACCTGCTGTATAAAAATTAAATTAAATAAAACTCAAAAGTTCGAAAAAATAATAAAATAGCGGGCTTCCCTGGTGGCGCAGTGGTTGAGAGTACGCCTGCCGATGCAGGGGACATGGGTTCGTGCCCCAGTCCGGGAACATCCCACATGTCACCGAGCGGCTGGGCCCATAAGCCATGGCCGCTGAGCCTGTGCGTCCGGAGCCTGTGCTCCACAACGGGAGAGGCCACAACAGTGAGAGGCCCGTGTAACACACACACACAAAAATAATAATAATTAAAAAATAAAATAATAATAGTAAAAAAGAATGGTTTAGAATAGCACTCTGCACTTTAGAAAACAAAACAAAACAAAAAATTATAAACACCTTTGTGTAGAGCAATATATTATACACTAACTCAGTGCAAAGACATATATGTTACTACCCTGGCCCTTGAGAATCTCAAAGCTCTCATACAATGCAAAAGGCTTACACAAATACATTCAATACCAAGCAGCATGAAAGGCATGCTGTAAAAGTGGTGTGTCTTGGTACAGAATTTCACAGGTCCTTGCTATATCATTCCTGGCTGAAGTGAACAGTAATGACTTTTCAATGGAGGGAGAAAATGAGCTGGGGCTTGAAGGATATTCAAGTTTAGGAATGTCAGGTAAGGACATGTAAGGCAGAGAAAGCAAATACAATATCCATTTGACGGAAACAAATTCTTTCTATCACAAGGCATGTGTGATGGTTCAGTTTAATGCATCAACTTGCCTAAGTTATGGTGCCCAGTTGTTTGTTCCAACATTAGCCTTGATATTGCTGTGAAAGTATTTTGTAGATGTGATTAATATCTATAATCAGTTAAATTTAAATAAAGAGATTACCCTTTATAGTGTGGGTGGGCCTCATCAAATCAGCTGAAGGTCTTACAAGCAAAAACTGAGGTTTCCTGGGGAAGAGGAATTCTTCCTAAAGACTGTAACAACAAAATTCTGCCTGTGTTTCCAGTCAGCCACTCTGCCTTACAGATTTCAAACTCAAGATTATAACATCAACTCTTGTCTGAGTCTCTAGGCTGTTAGCCTCTTCTACAAATTTTAACCTCAAGACTTCAACACCAACTCGTTTGCCTGTGTTTCCAGCCTGCCACCTTGCCCAGTATCAGACTTGCTAACTTCCACAACTATGTGAGCCAACTCCTTAATATATTATATATTTAACATATATATTTTATATTCCTTAACATACACACACACACACACGCACACACACACACACACACACACACACAAAATACTATTGGCTCTGTTTCTCTGGAGAACCCTGACTGATACAGCATAGTAAAAGTTAAAAAATCCAGGAATACATGGAAACCCTTGAGAAATAGATTTGGGACATAGAGCAGAGGCATGCTGAAGAATTCAGATGTGGGGAGGAAGTCATGGAGAAGCCACTGAAGATGTGTGAGAAGAGGAGCAGAACAATCCATGAGGTGCTTTAGAAAGACAAATATGTCAGTAGTATTCTTGATGGATCAAAGAGAGAAAAGATACTAGATATAGAGAAACCAGGTAAAAGAAGGTTATTATCAACACTTAATAGTTACTTGCATTACTAGTGCTAGTACAGAGACTAGTTTATTTTATATTTAAACTCACTTTTAAAGCAACATATCCCCCAAACTATATAAAATATCTTAAAATATACCCACTGAATTTAGAAAGCAAAAATAAAGGGGATTATCTTTGTCCAGTTTGCCCACAGCATATCATACTAATCTGGTAACATTTTTTGAAGAAGAAGAAATCTTATACTAATTACAGTCATTTGCAAAGATCCTCCATTATTGTGACCATATGTTCATGCCACCAAAACTGCTTAAGTGGTATTTTTTAATTAATGCTTTAAATTTAAATACCTATTTTACACTTGTTCTAATCAAGAGAATCTAGGAAACCATGGATTTGCCATGCTAATTATAATTCCCTAATATATGTTATAATAGATATATAACTATTAAAACAAGAGCTAATCTGAAATGTGTCATCCAATATAACCATAGTACCACTAAGTGGTATATATATTCTACCTAGGAAAACTCCATAAAATTAATAAGTAAATTTTAGATCCTTCAGTTACACTCCACCATTCCTCACTGAGATAGTGGTATAAGATGTGACACATGAAGACCTTACTGACTCTTGTTTCCTGTAAAAGACAACATCCCCTTAGTGCTGAGAGATCTGTCCATCCCACAAGGTCTATCACTGGCCAGAGGGTTAGTGCATGTTCTGGTGATTTCAGAAAGCACGGCAAGTACTTAAGAATGGAAGCTACAGGGAGGCACATCTAAACTCAATGTATAAAGTCACTTCTATGACAGAGATTATAAAATGATGCTACATTAGGGAAGGGTTTTTTTTTTTCAGATACAAGGTATAAGCCACCTTTTCTAGTCATTTCAGTCAATGAGGTTTACTAGAAAGATAAATGGGTTGGTAAAGAGCCGATAATCTTCTCCAACTTCTAGTAACCACTTTGTTTACACTGACTTCAGGCTGTGCTCTCTGCTTGCCCGTAGTGTCTGATTTCTGCCCTCTCTCTGCACCTTTCAGCTTCAGTCAACCCACTTTCTGCTCATTCCCTCTGGATGATCTCACTGGGTCAGTATTTCCACGAAGAATTGCGCACACCTGTTAACCAGAGCTCCTGCCAAGCCACTATTTAAAGATCACCGACCTCTGGAGGCCATCTCTGGTTCATGAAACCTTGGTTAATGGGTTAAGTCATATGGTATCAAGCACTACTGTACAAGCTAAACCCTCAGTATGACATTTAGGGGACTCTTCCCCATATTTTTCTATTGATTTTCTCACCTTTCTCTGATGGAGTTTACAATCTAGTAAGATTTTTTTTAATATTTGTATACAAACATATACAAGAGCAGGCCATTTAAAACGCATGTCATAATAGTGTCATTCCTCACTGAAGTCAAGGGAAATTACTTTGCTAAGGAGGAGGATTATAAGCTGGGTCTTGAAGGATTAGTGATTTCGAAGCTTAGAAGTGTCAAGTTAGGATAGCCTAGGCAAGGAATCTCACAAAATAATTCAAGGCCGCAGAGAAAAAGTAAGCTATCAGCTGAAGTTTAAGAGGTCATCAAACATTCTGAGGTTTCCTAAAATAGGACAGTTAACCTGGAAGGTACCTTTTATGATCTGTCCAGTACAGACATTATTTTTATAAATTAAAAATATATATATAACTTTAATATTTTTTAATATATATATTTATAGGGGAAAATCGTCTAGTTTTCTCATCCACCTCCTTCAGGGATTATTACAGTTTTACCATCAGGTACTCAATCTAAAGGATCAACTGTACCCTCACTTTCCATAGAAAAGACAGCAATGGTATATTTTGGAATAAACAAGTCACTGCACCCTTCTACCCTAAAAGTAAAAACAAATCAATGTAGACTTTACCAGTCCTTTACAAACAAGTGTATGCTTGATGACATTTGCTTAGCTTGTAGCTAATAGTGGCCGCTGAAGTGTATTCGAGAGATGCAGAAACCTCTCGCCTCAAGGTCTGCGCACTTCTAGTTGACTCGAAGCCTAGTCAACAATAAAAGAAAATAACATCAGCAGCAACAACAGCTACCCTTTTTGAGACGTTACTTCTCCAGATTCTGTGTTAAATGTTGCATATGCATAATCTCATTTAATTTTTTTTCATTTAATTCATTCAATAACCCCGTGATATAAACCGTTATTATTATTTCTATTTAATGGATGAGGAACCAGACAGTTCAAGTCAAACCAAATTCTCTCAGAAAGTAAGTAGCAGAGTTTGGCTTTGAACTGCCAAGGACTTTAATCTTATTCCTACATCTTACCTACCATGGTATATCCAACTTCAAACCTTGGTTCACACTGATCCACCTCCCAGGAATATTCAGTCTATCCCTGATAGCTATTAATAGCTCTACAGCCCACAAGAAGCTCTGCTCAAGATTAATAAACCATCACTATGATAAAAACATAAATAAAGTACTGTGGAAACTCTGAGGAAGGTGTGTTTAGTTCTGCAGATAAACTCTAATACAGGTAAATTAGGTTACAAGATGAAAAATCATTGATTATTCAGATTCCCAGAGGCTTTATCGCACTGGCTTCCCACCACTCCACGTCTTGCCAAAGTACACCAACCAGCTAGTACCATCTCTAATCAGCAAGTTAGTAGATTATGCCTATGTTGACATATACATTCAAGCCAAATGGTCTGTTTGCTCAGTTGATCACTGTGTTCTCATTAGGAGTTCTTAGCCCATCAAAATCATATTTGATGAGTCTGGCAAAGTACTCAACTGTATTTGTGTTCTCTTTTGTTCTAACGCTAATTGCTGAATATTTTAACCACCCTTCTGATGAACTGAAAGCCCCAATTTAGACATCCAAGCAAACCAATCATTTTTCCGATGACTGATATCAGCACAAATACAATCTGCCAATTTGCAGATCACTGGTAGGCTTTCTGATCTGTACTGCCAATGATACCTGTCACACGAGCTTAAAATCTCAATCATCTTTGCTTTGCTTTGCTTTTGGCCCCTACATGCAATCAGTAACCAAGTCCTGTTTTCACTTTCACAATCTCTCTCATTTCCCTCTTCTTCTCCAATTCTATTTTCTCTACTACCATTCAGGTATTTATTCTCTCTTGCTTGTCTATCCAAGTGTCTTATCTCTTGCTGGTCTAACTTGTCTCTCGAGCTCCAGTGTCATTCCCCTACAATCCACTTGCTATACACTATGGCTGGAAGGAACAGCTGTCCTGATGGACACCTCCATACCTGTTCTTCCCATACTCAGAAACATTTGAATTTTCCTATCCTCTAGCAAAAAATCTCCAACTTACTTAGCCAAATATTTATAGGCTCACATGGGCTGGCCATTTTAGCAACTGACTTTCTAATCATTGTTAATAAATTCTCTGATACTCTCTAAGGGGGAAGATCAACTTATAATAAAACTTGACTTAGTTAAAAGCTTTCCCCTGAATGTACCAAAGCAGTGGTTCCCAAACTTCAGTACCCATGGAATGCTTGTTAAAACACAGATTCTGGGGGTAGGATGCAGCCATTTCTGATTCAGTAGGTCTGGGATGAAGCTTGAGAATTTCATTTTTTGAGAAGTTCCCAGGTGCTTCTGGTCCAAGGACCACTCTTTGAAAACCACGTGTCTAGACTAGAGCATCACAGACAATATTAACACCAAACACATCAAGAACTTGATGCACATAATACAGTAATTCAAGTAAATACATTACACAAATTATCTGTTCTTGTCCTTTATGGTTTTTGTTGTAGCTAGAGACTATGTTTCCCTCATAACTGTGAACACACACTGAGAATAAGCATGATTTACATGAGCTTTGGAATATGTCAACTGGAACACCTCTAAGAATTACAGTTTGCCCTAGGATTTTACTTAACATACAGGTAGAATATAGACTATAACTTCCCACTGAATTTCTTACCTAAAATGAAAACAGCTCTACTTTTTCCAATTCTTAAAGCAGTGAATGCTCACTATAAACATTCAAATAACTTAGAATTTTAACTATATAAAATAAAGCTAAAAATCTCCACTCTGTCATTTCAACCGCTGTATTCTTAGAAGTTTGGCTTTCATTGTTGCAAATATTTATTTTCTTTACACAAAGGACAGACACAAACATGAAGACAAAGGATTACAAAAATGAGATCACAGATTATACCCTATTTAGAAACTGTTTTTTTCCTCTGAAACTACAGTGAATATTTTCTAAGTCAATACATACAGACCCACCTTATCATTATTTAGAGTCACTTAAACATTATTTTGTAAGAATGTATTATTTTAAGTACTGGTAGACATCTAGGTGCCTAATTTTTTTTGGGGGGGGGGCGCATAATCAAAAATACTCCCATTTACATATACCTTTGTGTTTATGGAAAACTTCTGTCTTGTTGAATTTAAGTTTTTAAGAAAATCTGACTTAGCTTTCTCTTCTTTTATAGTTCCTGGATTTGAATCATACTAAGGAGGTCCTTCCCTCAAAGTTAAAAATATTCCATATTTTCCTATTGTAGTGTGTGACTATTTTTATATTTAAATTTCAAGCTAATATACATTTTTTTCGTTTGAAGTATAACTACTAAAACAAGTGTTTGTTGTTTTTTGGGTTTTTTTTGCGGTACGCGGGCCTCTCACTGTTGTGGCCTCTCCCTTTGCGGAGCACAGGCTCCAGACGCGCAGGCTCAGCGGCCATGGCTCACGGGCCTAGCCGCTCCGCGGCATGTGGGATCTTCCCGGACCAGGGCACGAACCCGTGTCTCCTACATCGGCAGGTGGACTCTCAACCACTGCGCCACCAGGGAAGCCCAACAAGTGTTTTTTTTATTGCAGTACCTGTTGAGTTATCAATCCATAAAAATGACATATTTAATAAACATTTAAATTCCTATCTATAATTTCTTTCTATTGAGCTATCTATATGTGCACAATTTTTTATTGTGCAGTTTTTTAAAAACTATTTTGGCTTATTAATTCATGTATATATTTAAGAAAGTCCCCTATCCCCCTTACACAGTGACCTACTTCTAATAAATCCCTTACATTTTTCTAGCGAGTTTTTCTTCAGATCAAATTTAGATTCATTGTTTAAGTTCTGCCCTAAATCTAAGTACAAAAATAAATAAATAAACCTGTTAAGATTTTTATCAGAACTCCAATAAATTTGTGTATTAATGTGTGCACAACTGACATCCTTGAAATGATACGTTTTCAGAATTAGGAAGAAAGTGTGCTTTACTCTTCAATCAAATATTTGTTTTATATTAATTAGTAAATGGTAATACTTTTCTTCATGTAGGTCTTGTGCATTTCCTCTTAAGTTTACTTCTATTTTTCTTTTTTGTACTTGTTTCTCCTGTGAATATATTTCCTTTACACTTCTTTTTCTTTCCTTTTATTGTCTTTACTGAAGTATAGTTGACTTACAATATTGTGTTAGTTTCAGGTGTACAGTGAAGTGATTCAGGTTTTTTTCAGATTATATTCCATTATAGGTTATTGCAACAAGTTACTGAATATAATTTCCTGTGCTACAGAGTAAATCCTTGTTGCTTATCTATTTTATGTATAGTAGTTTGTATCTGTTAATCCCATACTCCTAATTTGTCCCTCCACCATTCTCTTTCCCCTTTGGTAACCAACAGTTTGTTTTATATATCTGGGAGTTTCTTTCTGCTTTGTGTATAGACTCATTCATATTTAGACTCCACATATAAGTGATATCATATAATATTTGTTTTTGTCAAAAGAAAACATATATATATATATATATATATATATATATATATATATATATGTCACATCTTCTTAAGCCAGTCATCTGTTGACGGGCACTTCGGTTATTTCCACACCTTAGCTATTGTAAATAGTGTTGCTATGAACTTTGGGGTGCATGTATCTTTTCAAATTAGAGTTTTTGTCTTTTTGAGATATATGCCCAGGAGTGGGATTGCTGGATCATATGATAGCTCTACTTTTATTTTTTTAAGGAAACTTCATACTGTTTTCAATAGTGGCTGCATCAATTTACAATCCCACCAACAGTGTAGGAGGGTTCCCTTTTCTCCACATCCTTGCCAGCATTTCTTATTTGTAGACTTTTCGATGACAGCCATCCTGACCAGTGTGAGGTGACACATCATTGTGATTCTGATTTACATTTTTCTAATAATTAGTGATGCTGAGCATCTTTTTCATGTGCCTGCTGGCCATCTGTATGTCTTCTTTGGAAAAATGTCTGTTTAGGTCTTCTGCTCAGTTTTTGATTGGGTTGTTTGTTTTTTCGATATTGAGTTGTATAAGCCGTTTGTTTATTTTGGATATTAACCCCTTGTTGGTTGCATCGTTTGCAAATATACTCTCCCATTTTGTAGGTTGTCTCTTCATTTTTTTGATGGTTTCCTTTGCTGTGCAATAGCTTTTAAGTTCAATTAGGTCCCATTTGTTTACTTTTGCTTTTATTTCTCATCTTGGGAGAATGATCTAAGAAAATGTTGCTACAATTTATGTCAGAGAATGTTTTGCCTCTGTTCTCTTCTAGTTTTATGGTGTCATGTCTTTTTCTTTTAATAGATCTTTATTGGAGTATAATTGCTTCATAATACTGTGTTAGTTTCTGTTGTATAACAAAATGAATCAGCCATATACATACACATATCCCCATCTCCCCTCCTTCTTAAGCCTTCCTCCCACCCTCCCTATCCCACTCCACTAGGTCGTCGCAAAGCACCGAGCTGATCTCCCTGTGATATGCTACTGCTTCCCATTAGCTAACTATTTTACATTTGATAGTGTATATGTGTCAATGCTACTGTTAGGTCTTTAAACCATCTTGAGTTTATTTTTGTATATGGTGTGAGGGAGTGTTCTAATTTCATTGATTGACACATAGCATTCCCATCATCACTTGTTGAAGAGGTTCTCTGTTCTCCATTTTATATTCTTGCCTCCTTTGCCACAGATTAATTGACCATAGGTGTTTGTGTTTATTGCTGGGCTCTCTATTCTTTTCCATTGATCCATGTGTCAGTTTCTGTGTAAGTACCAAGCTGTTCTGATTACTGTAGCTTTATAGTACAGTCTGAAGTCTGGAAGAGTTATGCCTTCAGCTTTATTCTCTTTTCTCTGGATTGTTTTGGTAATTCTGTGCCTTTTGTGTTTCCATATAAATTGTAGGGTATTTGTTCTAGCTCTATGAAAAATGTCATGGGTATTTTAATTTTCTTTACATTTCTGATTCTTATAAGCAAAGCTACTTGCTTTATTTATCTTATAGCTTGCTATATTACTAAGCTCATTAGTTCTAAAAGTTTCTAAGTAATTGTAAAGCTTCTATTGAAGAACTCACAACAGTAATCTGAAAATAGTAATAATTTGTCCCTTCCCAATATTTATTTTTAATTTTGTTTCCATTTTACCTTCTACAACCTTGAGAGCATTGTTGACTAAGAGCATTCATAAGGAACATGTTTGTCCTGTTTCTGACTTTGAACAGGAATGCTTTTAGTGTTCACAATGAACTGTCATGTTCATCACTATTTTTCATAGGTACCGTCAATCTTAATCATGCTAAGAAAGTTTCTTTTATTTTTTCCTAGTTGCTAAGATCTTTATTGAGGAATGTCTATTTAATTTTATCAAAAGGCTTTCAACAACTATCAACATAATAATATGGAATTTATCTTTTTAATATATTGTAATGAATTATATTAACATACTTCTGAATATTGAACTCACCTTGCATTTTTTAAATAAATGTACTTGATAAGTTTATAGCATTCTTTTAATGTAATGAAGACTGTGATTCACCAATACTTACATAAGCAATCATAAGGAAACTGGTCTATATTTTTTGTTTTTATTTGGTGCAGCCCTTCCCAAATGTGACAGTATATTTTTATGTTAGCCTCTCAAAATATGGACTTTACCTAAAATAGAAGGTGTTCCCTCTTACTTTAAGTTTTAAAATTCTGAAATATTTTAAATCACTTGGTAATGATTGCTTCTTAAACTGCTTCCAGCACTTAACTATATAAAGCCGTTTGATTCTGTGTGCTTTGTAGAAATAAAGGTAAATCTAAGGCAATATTTTTCATTTTTCCCCCTAGGAAATTCATTTAATTGGGAATTTTTCTTTTCCTGAAAAAAATTTTGAGACTGTTTTCTTCCTCAAGTCACCAATTTTGTTTGCATGTATATATCAATAAAATCACTGACAATTTAAAAAATGTATTACATATCTATGGTCCTATACCCTTTAAACTTTAATAATACCTATTAGTGGACTTCTCATTTTTTCTGAATCAGACATGATAAAACTTTTTTGATTTTACCAGTCTTTTCAAAACATGAGCTATTTTTAATTCTATATATTTTGTATGTAAACACTTCACTAATTTCTGCTTTTTCAATTACTAATTTCTCTTCGTTTGTTATGTTTGTTTTCCAGCCTCTTAATTATTTAGTTTACTTAATTTCAGTCTTTTATATTTAAAAAATGGAAGCAGTAATGTTTGTAAAAAATCTCTGAGTATAAAACTGACCAAATATCAAAATATTAAATAAGTATGCTTGGTGAGTTTTTTTTAAGATATTGTAAAATTTAGTTAGGATTTCCTCTTCAATCCAAGAGCCATTCTGAATTTTTTTTTTCTTTTTATTTTCAAGTAGTTCCACTTTTGTTACTTGTTAATTTATAGCTTTATTTCTCCCTCATTAGAGCATGCAACCAGTAAGATTTTTTAATTTTTAAATGTGGAACTTCCTTTAGATATATTATATAATCAATGTTCATAAACATTCCATACTTTTTAAAGAATTCAGACATTATATTAGTAGAGTATAATTTTCAAAACATATCTTTGCAATAAATCTTAATTGAATTATAATATTCAAATGAGTGATTATCAAATGAGAAAAGAGAATCAGCACATATTACAATAACTTAAAAGCCTTATCAAAATGGATTAGGATGGATGTATAAACAAAGAAGTGTTTTGTTCTAAAGCTTTATTTTTAGTTACCAATTTGTTTTAAAATTGGAATGACATTAAAGAAGAAAGTAAAAGTTTCTGTTATCAAAGAAGAGGTATAAACTTAAAATTGTAGAAAACATTATGTGTATGATTTCTTTGACAGTCCAATTCTAGGACATATGTTAAAATTTCCTAGTCCAGTAGCAGTTACGTTAATTAATCCTTAGATTTTTAAGATTCTAATTCATCATACTTTAATGCATGTTTTTCAGTGCATGAAGGTTTAATGCTACTATATCTTGGTTAATGGTTAAGTTTTCATCAATAAACATAGTCCTGTAATACTTCAACACTTTATTACTTTGAAGCGTTCTTTGATATTGGTATTGTTCACTCTGAATTTCTTTTTTGGTAGTGGTGGTGGTGGTGATGGGAGGCTCTGTTATAATTTTGCACACCCTTTCATTCCATGAGTTGACAACCATTTTTGAGCCACATGCTCAGCCATGCCAAGCGTGGCTGATATAATTATGAATAACCCTCTGATTATTTCGTGCCGTTTTATTTAAATGTGTCATCTCTTAAACAGCATGTAACTGGGTTATACCTTTTACCTAATATAAGCATATCTGTTTTGTAGTTAAGATTTTACTTACCCACTTTAGTCATAACTTGTATATATTCTATCACTTCATTTGTTTTTGTTTGTTTATATTTTATTGTTGTTTTCTTCCCTCAATTTCTTACTCTATTACTGAAGTTTTCTTTTTCTCTTTGTTATTTTCCAATCTGTAGTCATCATGGAGATCCTCATCTTATCTCTTTTGCACGGTTAGTTATCTTAAAATACATAGGCATACCTTGGAGACATTGCAGGTTCGGTTCCTGACCACTGCAATAAACAAACATTATAATAAAGCATTTTGGGTTTCCCAGTGCATACAGTAGTTATGTTTACATTATACTATAGTCTATTTAGTATGCAATAGCATTATGTCTAGAAAAACATTGTACATATCTTAATCAAAACATAATTTTTTGCTAAAATAGGCTAACAATTTCTAAGCCTTTGGTGAGTTTTAATCTTTTTGCTGATGGAGAGTTTTGCCTTGATGTTGATGGCTCCTGACTGATCAGTGTTTTGGGTGCTAAAGGTTGGGGCAGTTGTGGCAATTTCTTAAAATAAGACAACAAGAACTTTGCCACATTGATTGACTCTTCATTTCACGAAAGATTTCTCTGTAGCATGCAATGCTGCTTGATAGCATTTAACTCACAGTAACCTCCTTTCAAAACTGGAGTGAATCCTCTGAAACTCTGCCACTGCTTTATCAACTAAGTTGTTTTAATATTCTAAATCCGTTGCTGTCATTTCAACCATCTTCACAGCATCTTCACCAGGAGTAGATGCCATCTCAAGAAACCACTTTCTTTGCTCATCCCTAAGAAACAACCCCTCATCCTTTAAAGTTTTATAAGGAGATTGGAGCAATTTAGTCACACCTTCAGCCTCCACTTCTAATTCTAGTTCTCTTGCTATTTCTACCACATCTGCAGTTGTTTCTTCCACTGAAGTCTTGAACTCCTCAAAGTCACCCATGAGAGTTGGAATCAACTTCCTCCAAATGTTGATATTTTGATCTCTTCCCATGAATCACAAATGACCTTAATTGGCATTTACAGTAATGGATCCTTTTTTAAAAGTTTTCAATTTACTTTGCCCAAATTCATCAGAGGAATCACTATCTATGGCAGCTATAGCCTTACAAAATGTATTTCTTAAAGGCTAAGACTTGGAAGTCAAAATTACTCACTGATCCATGGACTGCAGAATGAATTTTGTGCCAGCAGACATGAAACACAAACTAATATGGTACACCTCTGTCAGAGCTCTTGGGTGACCAGGTGCAATGTCAATGAGTAGTAGTATTTTCAAAGGAATCTTTTTTTCTGGGCAGTAGGTCTCAACAGTAGGCTTTATATATTCAGTAAACCATTCTGTCAACAGATGTGCTGTCATCCAAGCTTTATTGTTCCATTTTAGAACACAGGCAGAGTATATTTAGCATATTTCTTAAGGGTCCTAGGATTTTTGGAATGGTAAATGAGCACTGGCTTCAACAGAAAGTCACCAGCTGCGCTAGCCCCTAACAAGAGAGTAGGCCTGTCCTTTGAAGCTTTGAAGCCAAGCATTGACTTCTCCTCTCTAGCTATGAAAGTCCTAGATGGCATCCTCCTCTGATATAAGCTGTTTAGTCTACATTGAAAATCTGTTTTTTAAAAGTACCCACCTACATTCATTATCTCAGCTAGATCTTCCTACATTCATTATCTCAGCTAACTTGCTGCAGCTTCTACATGAGCACTGGCTGTTTCACTTGTACATTTCTGTTATGAAGACAGCTTCTTTCCTTAAATCTCATGAACTAACTTCTACTAGCTTCAAACTTTTCTTCTGCAGCTTCCTCACCTCTCTCATCCTTCATGGAATTGAAGATAGTCAGGTCATTGCTCTGGACTAGGCTTTGGTTTAAGGGAACATTGTGGCTGGTTTGATCTTCTATCCTGCCCACTAAAACTATCTCCATATCAGCAATAAGGCTGTTTTGCTTCCTTATCATTCATGTGTTTGCTGGAGTAGCACTGTTAAGTTCCTTCAAAGACTTCTCCTCTGCATTCACAACGTGGCTACCTGTTTGGTGCAAGAGACCTAGGTTTCAGCCTATCTTGGCTTTCGACATGTTTTCCTAAGCTTAATCGTTTCTAGCTTTTGATCTAAAGTGAGAGACATGTAGCTCTTCCTTTCACTTGAACACTTAGGGGCCACTACAGGGTTATTCATTGGCCTAATTTCAATAGTGGTGTGTTTCAGAGAATCTGGAGGCCCGAGGAGAGGGAAAGAGATGGATGGACAGCCAGTCAGTGGAACAGTCAGAACACATACAACATTTATCAATTAAGTTCTCCATCTTACATGGGTACAGTTTGTGGCACCCCAAAACCATAGTAACATCAATGATCACACACCATCATAACATATGTAATAATGAAAAAATTTGAAATATTGTGAGAATTACCAAAATGTGACACAGAGACAGAAGGTGAGCAAATGCTATTGAAAACATGGTACCAACAGAGTAGCTCAGTGCAGGGTTGCCACAAATCTTACGTTTGTGAAAAGTGCAATATCTGCAAAGGGCAATAAAGTTAAGCACAATAAAATGAGGTTTGCCTGTATAAACACACATACATATTTCTCCAATCTCAATAACTACACCATCTCTAAGAACTCCCCTTTAAGAACAGGGCTAGGAAATCACAGGCTTCTATTTCTTCACCCTGTAAAACCTTTTCACCACAATATGCACAAATCACCTAGTTTCTTCTGAAAAAGCTAGGATTTTAGTTTTAGTAAAAGAATTATTTACATTATGATCTTTCTAGTTGAAGACCCTCTACGTTAAACCCTAAACCATTACATTAACATTCATGATGACATTATCAACAATAATTTAATTATATATTTTACTGGACTCATTACTCACAGGTTACTAAATGAGGCTAGGTATCAGATCACTCGAGAAACTTATTAAAAATACAGACTGCCGGGTCCTAGCTCATAGATTTACATACTCCATCCCTAACTTTGGACTCTAAGAATCAGCATTAAAAGTCTCCTGGTGATTTTAATGCAGTCAGCCCACGGCCAGTCTTAGAGCAGCATCCATGAACTATACACCATGTCCTCCTCCTTCACGATCCATTCTGACGCATTTTCAGTTTGGCTACAGTACTTTACTGCTTCATTACGTTTCCCCTCCCCTCTTTTTTCTTCTTTCCTTTTCTTTCTTTTTTTTAAGGAACAATACATTTGTAGATACTTGGAGTCCTTTCATGTTTCAGAATGTACTCTTTCCCTTCATATATGAGAAAGGGTATGTGATTAAAGAATACCAGGGTTGCAACCCTTTCCACCCAAAGTTCTGAAAAGAATATTGCACTGTCCACAAGCATTTTGTGTTAGGGATGAGAAATTAGGTAACAAATTCTTGTTTCTTTGTAGGTAACTTATTTTTTGTTTTTGTGTCAATTTTTGTAGGAATTTTCTCTTTATCCTTGGAATTCAATGTTTTCACCATGATATGTCTAAAAGTTTTTATTTTCATTAATCTTCACCAGCCTGTGGTGAGTTCATTTAATGTGAAGTCTTTAAGAATGAGTCCAGCTTCGGGGAATGGTAATCTATTATTTCTCCTCCTTCCTCACATCTGTTCTCTATTTCTAAAATGCCTATTATCAGCTATGAGTTGAGCCCTAGGACCTACCCTTCGTGTCTCATCTTCTCTTTTATAAACTGATTTTTTGCTTGCAATTATGTTCATTTTGCTAGACTTCCAGTTAACTAATATGGTTTCCAGGAGAATCCTTTCTGATATTTACCATCTCTACATATACTTGGTGTTTTCTCCTGAAAGAATCTTTTTCCCTTAATTTTCAATTTCCCCTTTTTGTCACGGTGGGTTTTGATTGATAAATGCAATAACCCCTGTGACTGACTGAAAACTTCAATTGGTGTATCATTATAGTCCTTGTCTATATAGAGCTTTAAGCTTTCTCTCAACAATTGTGGTTATGGGCTTTGACAAGCCCCGTGGCCAGCAGACAGCAAGAGGAATGTTCCCCATTCCCTAAGTTTGACAAATAGCCCTGAGTCAATAAACAGGTCACAACAGCTCTCCCATATCTCTCTCTGCAGGAATGGGCGCCTCAGACATCCCACAAAATTTCAAACACATAGATGGGGACCCGTATGGATTTTCCAGTTGTGGGGCATAGTTTTCCCTTTACTTTATGTGGTAGGAAGTTGGGAAAGAAGAAAGTCCAAACAAAATAAAAACAAATAAAACCTAATTAAATGGCACATCATGGTGTTACCTCCAATTTGTTTCACAGTGAAAAGATTCTTTTAAGTTCTTTGAAATCCAAACATATGTACAATGTGTGAACATATGTGAATTAAAAAGGAATATTTTTCAATACAATGAACAGAATTCTGAACAAAAAATACTTAATTCTCGATAAAATGGGAACCTCATGGCAATGAACAAACATGAGTATTCAAGTGCAAATCAAGTTGACATCATAATATGCTCAAATGAATAAAATGCATATAAGAAAACTACACTAAATTATATGTTTTGTTTCTTTTATCCTCATTCACGCCTACATTAAATTTAGTCTTAAGCCTAGGTTTTCACTGAAAAAGAATAAAACTAACCAAAAATTAAAATATTGGGGATATTTTTAAAAGATGCAAGATCATTATCTTGTGTACGAATGGCAGTGGTTCTACCTTAATTTCAGATGCAAATATTCTAACCAATCAATTGATACCAAAGAACGGATACAGACTATTCCAGGTTTCTATTAAAAAGTGATGAATTTAGTTGACCTAAGCAGTTTATCTGATTACTGTCATTGAAAAACACTGTGATCATGGAAACAAGAAACAAGAATTCCTCAATACTGATGAACATACACAAACCTCACAATTCAAAAGTTAACTGCACTGGGCTTTCCTGGTGGCGCAGTGGTTGAGAGTCTGCCTGCCGATGCAGGGGACACAGGTTGGTGCCCCGGTCCGGGAGGATCCCACATGCCGCAGAGCAGCTGGGCCTGTGAGCCATGGCGGCTGGGCCCGTGAGCCATGGCCACTGAGCCTGCGCATCCTGGGAGAGGCCACAGCGGTGAGAGGCCCACGTACCACAAAAAAAAAAAAAAAAAGTTAACTACACTGACGCCTGGTATTTGACTATCTTATTACTTAACATATTCGGGGTAGGAATGTATTCTATCCGTTTTGTTTAGAAGAGGCAGCAAATTAGGCTCAGAGAATGAGATTGTCTTTGCCAATATTTTAATTAAACACAGGTTCACTGTGGGGATTACCATAATTTCACAAGCCAATAGCACACAGGGTAATGTCTCTTGAAAAAGAAATAACACTCCAATCCAATGATAGATTAATCACACTATTGTTCCAGGTAAGGGGGGATGAAAGGCGTAAAGACCAAATTTAGTTTGAGGTGTATCTTTTTTTCTTTTTAACATCTTTATTGGACTATAATTGCTTTACAATGTTGTGTTAGTTTCTGCTGTATAACAAGGTGAATCATCTATACGTATACATATATCCCCATATCCCATGTATCTTTACAGGAGTTGGTACTGGGGAGAGATGCTTGACCAACCTAGAGCCGACTTCCAGCTGCCAGTGCAAAAATAAAAGTCCCTCGTTGCTAGAGTACGTTGCTAGGGAACAATGGCACTGGTATTGGCAGCAAGACCATCCTCCTGAGCCGCTTAACAGCTTTTGCCACTGCTGGTAAAAGACTTGTGTGGGGCTTCCCTGGTGGCGCAGTGGTTGAGAGTCCGCCTGCCGATGCAGGGCACACGGGTTCGTGCCCCGGCCTGGAAGGATCCCACATGCTGCGGAGCGGCTGGGCCCGTGAGCCACAGCCGCTGGACCTGCGTGTCCGGAGCCTGTGCTCCGCAACGGGAGAGGCCACAGCAGTGAGAGGCCCGCGTACCACAAAAAAAAAAAAAAAAAAAAAAAAAAAAGACTTGTCTGTACCAAGGCAGGAGCTAATGCCCCAAGGCATGTAGATCAGCAAAGAGTCACCTTACCCAGACCTCAATTCTCAGATTATCCTCACAAACTCTGGGTACTTATAATTTACGTCCCCTCACCAGAATGGCTTCTCTAATTGTTTTTATTGTTAAGCTCCCAGTGGGGACCCTCAGCAGCTGAGCTACTAACTGCTTATCGATTATACTAGAGGAGACGATGACATCATAACATAACTTACAACATTCTTATATCAAAACAACTTTACCTCTAAAAACAACTTTTTTGTCCATAAACAAGTGGATTAAAAAAAAACACACACACACACAAACTTCACTTAAATCATAAACAAGTGGATTTGAAATTATATCAAACCAATTCACAACATTATACTAATCATAACCAAGAAGTCCTCTTTTCACCTCCTTCTCTGAGATTCTGTGATTTATAAGAAATATACCTCGCCTTCATCCATCATTCCTGGCATAGACCTCCCATAACCCTTGGAATTTCCTAATAAGAGCACTGGAGCATCTTTGGTTCTAACATTTAGTCTATGACTCTGGTTCCTAATCAAAGCTCCTAAATCTCTTGGAATTTCCTACATCATAGAAGTATCTTTTTTTCTAATGAGGCAATTCTTGGTGGGCTACTAAACAGTTCCTGATGGGGACCGATTACCAGAAAAATCAAGCCATGATTAGAAGTTTAGAACTTTCAGTCTCACACCCCCATCCTCAGAGGAGGGGAGAGGGACTGGAGATTTGAGTGAATGACTGAGCTTGACTACATGATGAAGCCTTCATAAAAATCCCAAAAGTCTAGGGATTTTCCAGGTTGGTGAACATATCCACGTACGTAGAGGGTGGCACACACTAAGTCCACAGGGACAGAAGCTCCGGTGCTCAGGACACTTCCAGACCTCCCCCTACGTACCTCTTCATCTGGCTGTTCATCTGTAACCTTTATCATATGCTTATTATATAACATACTGGTAAATGTAAGTAAGTGTGTCCCTGAGTTCTATGAGCTATTCTAGCAAATGATGAATCCAAGGTTGGGGGGTTGGGGTGTCATATGAACCCCTGAATTGTGCCAAGTCTGACAGAATTTGTGGGTAACCTGGTGACCTACTACTTGCAATTGGTTCTGATGTAGGGGCAGTCTTGTGGGACTGAGCCCTTAACCTGTGGGTTCTGCACTAACTCTGGTTAGTGTCAGAACTGCACTGAATTATAGGACATTCAGCTGGTGTCAAAGAAAGTTGCTTGGTGTGGGATTAAAATAAAAAAAATCCTCACGTATGGTGTCAGAAGGGTGGTGAGTATGGTGGTGGTGTGAGACTAAAGGAGAAGTGTATTTTTCCTATACACTCTCTGTTGTGTGGTCCACCATGTGGACATTCTTCTGCCAGAACCTGGAACACCCTTGTGCTTCAGTTGCATCAGGGAAAATTCTGATCATATATCAACTTTGCTCCATCATTAATGATATTTGGAGCCCAAGACAGAAGTGGAGTCGCTCTTTCTACTTCCTTCTGCCTCTGTTAACACACTGATCACACACCAGGCTCCTTCACTTGTACCCCTTGTGTATCTCCTCAGATCTCTCTTCACCTCCATTCTCCCCAGCCTATCACAAGCCGCCCTCTTTCCTGAAGAGCTTTCTCTGTTTTGAATCTTCTTCCCTCCACCCATTTTTTATATAGCACTAAAATGAACTTTATAAAAGATCTGGATAGGACTTTTTCTATTTATAATCGTCTAATAACCTTCCATTATCTCATAATAAAGCCCAGATATTTTAACATGCCCTAAAAATTCATGATCTAGGACCCCTTCCTCTCCAGCTTCATCCTCCAGTATCCACTTGATTCAGCCACAAGTATTTCCATCTATTCCTAGAATTACAATATGTTTTTCTCTTCCTGCACCTCTGCATGTACATTTGAAGAAAGCTTCAAAACTCAAAGCTTTCTGCCCTATTTGCCTAGCTAAGACCTCCTTATCCTTCAGAACTCCATTCATTGGCCGCCCTGTTTTACTCACCATAGCAATTAGTACTCACTTACCATAGCCATAAATAAACAAAAATATGATTAGTTGTTTAGCATCTATCTCCCACCCCAAAACTTAAGCTCCATGAAAAGAGGGGTGTCCCCTCTGTTCCCAAATGTCTGCTCAGGATCTAGCACAGAAGTGTGTACAGAGGAGAAAGGTGCTCAATACATACTTATTGAATTTATAAACCAAATATGAAGATGGCATCAAGGGGAATGGGGTGCAAACTTCATAATACACACCCATGTGCACTGCTGAACCACACAAGGCACCCCCAGCAAATGACAACGCATTCCAAGCCCCTACTGAGGAAGCTGTAACAGACCTCAAGAAAGCCTTTAGATAGTTTGGAAGCACTTCTAGAGCTATGTGATAAAATAAACCTGGGTTCTGACAATTTATTGAGAACTTGGTATGTGCTAGGGAATGTGTCATGAAGTTGGCCTGGATCCTATCACTTCTTCCTCATCACAGCCCTTTGAAGTGAGTACTATTATTATCTCCATTTTAAAATCATTGAAACTAGGGCTCAGAAAATTTATTTGGCTTGCCTGAAGTCACAGCAAGATAATTAGTATATGGTCCGCCAGCCAGGACACAAACTCAGTCTGTCCACCTTCATATCCTAAGCCCTTAACCACTATGCAGTACCATCTCACCAGTAGCATTTGCACGACCTTGGCCAAGATGACCCTCCTACATGGTTTACCATGGCCTTTTGAGTAAGAAAGGGTGTTAGACCAAATAACTGCCCAAATGCTTTTCACCTCTAACAATCAACAGAACACATATTTATACAGTCACAGAAGGAACACTGTGAGACTGACATTCAATGATAAAAATTTTTAAACTACAATTTAGTAACAAGTCCTTCCCATCCCACTTTAGCTTTTCCATAAACAAATCAGGTAACTCTGCATTTGACTGAACTATTATTTTTCAAGCAATTTTACTAATCCAAGCATAAGAAATTGGGGAAATAGAGGGGAAAGGAAAGCAAGGAAAATGAAAGGGTCTGAGTGAGCTTTGGAGTTCAGTAACAAGGAAAAGGAAATAAGCATTTTTAATTTTCAAATTACATAACCAGCCAAGGCAGGTGGTACAAGGTTAAAGACAAATGTGAGCAAGGTTTGTCAAAGGATTAAACTAAACGTTTTAAAAAAAATGTCAGGCTGTGTCAAACGGATCTTATTATTGTTCAGCTAAAAAAAGACCATAGTGGGACAAACATAATCCACTTAAACGATGCTTTAAAAATGAAATAGAGCATTTTTAATGGTTGCTTACAGATCTCATTTCCTGCAAATCACCTACAAAAAAATGGCTCACCTCACACAACAGAATACTTCAACAGTCCTCAGAAAAAGCCAGTGAAGGGGGAAGTCTCAAACACCTGGCAGAAAGATAATCCGTTTAATAAAATATCCATGGGGTAGAATACCTTTCATGAGGAGGGTCTCAAAACCAACCTTCTGATGTCTTTTGCATCCTTTTCCCACTGCTCTGAGGACCTATAATCCTTTCCCACTGTTCAGGTAAAACTGGCTTGTATCACCAGATGAAAAGCTTGATAAAGAACCCAAGATAGGTCAGGACAACAGGAGACAAAGGATGCCTAACAATTTTGTATTTTGTTTTGATATTTAATTTTTTAAATATTAAGAAAGTTCATAAGGAAGTGTTACAGGCATAGATATGGCAAGGTTTGGGCATATGTTGAAATTAACTGTTTTCTTTTAAAATGAAAAAAAAAATGTTCAAACTCATGAGAGCATTGTGTTCATACTGAGGAACAAAACTCTTAGGGGAAAGATCTTGGTTAAAAGTATCAGTTCTGGAACATTAACCTTACATAACCATCTCCCTGATCAGATCTTGTCTTGTGCTAAGACAATCAATCAGCGCTCCAGGAACAAGATGTAGGCTTGATGCCAAGAGCACTGATTGTGATCTGAGATCATAATCACCCATCTCTCTTGCCTCTCAGGATTCCCACACCATGCATTAGGCCTCAGAGGTAGTGAGCTGAAAGTCCCTGGGCCAAATGTGGCACAAGGTATGTCCTGTCCAGCCCACTCAGTGCTGCCCGCACTGCCTCAGGCCATGGAAAGAATGCTGGATTATTTCCCAATATTCTAAAATGTGCAGATTTAACCCCTCCAAACAAACAAACAATCAAACAAAAACCAATGGATACTTTGCTTCTCTTGAAAAAGTGAAGATCTAGAAACAATGGGCTCAAATTCCCAAATGGCAAAACCAGCAGTGTATGCTGCCTGTTCTCCAGCCTTCCCTGCAGACTCAACCACTCACATATCCTATAACTAATCTGATTCTCCTGCTCTTTGTGGTCCCTGCTGGCGGGGACATTTTCACTTCTCTGTATCAGTGATGATTCACTTCATTGAGAGTCTAGGCTCTTTTCAAATGTGGAACAGGAAAGAAGATGAGGATAATTGGCCCAGCCATTTTCATCTAAGTGGCCAGCATTTATGACGGTTGTCTTTGGTGCAACGGCTCACTTTGTCCTTCATAATTCCTTTAGCAGTTGTTGAGACCACAATCACATTTGTATGGTAAGAAACTGTTAATTAAAAGCTTTGATTTCTCTATTATTTATGAAATGCATTTTAAGAGACATTGAGTATGTATGTACTGAAACATTAATGCCCAAATAATAAAGGACAGTAGACTTTTGGAAACATACCTAAACTTCTTACATTAATACTTTTGGAAAACTCCCCCACCCCCCTCGACTTCGTCTGTCTTTGTGTTATAAGCTGCATTTTCTGGAACATAAAATTTGATATGTAACTTGGCCACTCTGTCCTACTTGCCAGGGTTGTTAAAAAGCCCTTCATTTCCACTTCCCATGTAGGACAGCATATTCAAGATTAAAGAACATGTGAATTAAATCCTGGCAACTTCTACTAAATTGAATCCAAACACTAGTCCTTGTAATTTAGGGTGTGAGGTTGAGGCTCCACTGTACTTTGAGTATAAGTGAAATCATCCTTCCTAATTTGGCGTTTTTTTCATTCATTCTGATAGATTCCTGGGAGTGCTTTTATGCAAATGTGTTTGTTCAGTCATGTTTCTTGATTGAAAACAATGATTTACTCTGCACCTACTCATGAAAGACAATTTCTGAGAAAATCTGAAGGGAAAAGTTTTTAAGTCAGCAACAATAATTCAAGATTAACTGAAAACCTTCATTTAAAACTAGAGCTACGTCAGTTACTGCAATGTGGAATGAATATATTTTAATATATAAAGCTAACATTTATTGGACACCTCCTATAAGCTAACATTATCCTAGGACATCTCCTTGTATATTTCACTTGATCATCTCAAAAACCAATTTTTATAAATGAGGAAATAGGCTTAAATCTTAAAGAACTTATCCAAAGTCACCCAGGTAGTAAGCAATAAAGTCAGATTTGAAACCAGAAATTATGCCAGAGATTGTTCATTTTAAAATTTTTACTTTGTAGAGGTAATCCCCAATTTATACACACAAAACATACAAAGATTCCTTTCCCATTCATTGTACCCTGTGAGAGTCTACAGTTTTACAAGTTCCTCTACTGATCTTTATACACCAGTCCTTTGGCAACTTAAAACCCGCTGATTCGAGGAACTCCTTCTCCAGCGCATCCTTTCCTCAGCTGGTTCTGAGTGATCCCACCAAGGCTAACCACGTCTCTTCTCCCAAACCCAATAAACACATGTGCCTTGTTCTTCCTTCTCCCTGGGATGCACATCTTCTCCAGATATTTTCATATCGCCTATCTTAACACCCTCTTCCTCTAAGAAGCCATCATCCATCAGTCTCACCCCATTCTCACTTTTATTACCCACCAGGCCTTATGTAACCTACTTTATTATACTCATATGTGTTTACTTCATGTATTTCACTTTTTAAGTATTTTCTTCCATTTTCACAAGTGTAAGAGTAAGTTCATATCAGAAAGCAAAACTTCTCTTTCTTTAAAAATCTCTTTGGGAAAGTAATGGAAGAAAAATGCCTCAAGTAGATAGGCAAGAAGAAAAGCAGGGAGGTTACGAGGAAAACTAGAATGAAGAGGTTCAGATATACAGATGTGAAATTTTAATGATCCCAAAATGATTGACAGACATAAGATAAGCACCCCATAGACACAGGCTTACCTATTCCAAAATAGCCAGGTATTCACACCAGGAGGGCATAAAATCTAACCTCTCAATACACATCATGGAAATTTGGGCAGCCTTCCTCATGGTTTCACTCAACTGCAGAACTACCAAAACAGGGACCAGAAGATTCGCATAGTTTTATCCCAACCCGACCACTATGTAATGCTGTGATCCTGGGAAAAGTTACTTGACTTCTCTCAGTTTCCATCTCCTCATCTATAAAACAAGCATTTATTGAGAGTCTACAAAGAATCTTATAAGCCAATGGAGACAAAGGCTTCTCCAAATCAGGGTTCATATGCAGCTGCATGCTCATTCTTCCACACACATAATGGGCAGGAAGTCTTCCTAGGACAATCACACCAGGAAACAAATGAGCTGACCACTGTCACTGAGTACTACTGCCTCATGGTGGCGCTGTTTACGGAGGCTGTGGAGGAAGCTGAGCTATTGCTGCAATGGGATCTCCAGAGGGGCCCCGCATGCCACTTGGAGGATAATTTCACTTCCTGGAGGCTAAGCTCATCAAAGATGCGTAGTTCTCAGGCTTCCAATATTCTCAGGACTCAGATTTTTTTAATTTCCACAAACAGCCACCTCCCAGGTCCCGAGCCAGTCATGGAAGCACTGGCAGGAATGGCTCTGGCATCTTCCATCTTTCCAAAATGCCAACTCTTTTCCTTCAAAGATCACAAGGGCTTTTGCTTTTCAGTCCGAATGTATCCCTTCTAAGGCAGCCCTGCTACCAGCCTGCCATTAGGGGGAAACTCGCACATATGCTTCTAAGGAGAGAAATTCTGGAATCTCTATCAATGGAGAAGAGAAAAAAGCAAACCCAAGTAAATCCCCCTCCACCCCTGTAGGACCTCATCGACAAAATGTAATTATGAAGCATGTTAAATGTTTTGGTGAAAAAGTAAACTTGTGATGAGAAAACAATAGAGGGAAATCGAATGTAAATTGGAGGGTCAAAGAAGTGCTTTCTGAGGAAATGGCATATAATCTGAGATCTTAAGGATGAATAGAAATTGCCGGGGGGCACCTGAGGTAAAATAAACCACATGCGCAAGGACTCGAGCAGACAAGCCGTAGATGTGTTTGAGAAAATAAATAGGCCAATACAGTTCATGGTGGAGAACAAGGTGGGGAGTGAGAAGATGAACCTGGAGAGGAAGGCCAGGTCCAGATCGGGTGCAGCCTTGGACTACGTGGTCCCCAAGACCGACCCTCCCAGACTCCGTGTCCACTGGCAACTTAGCACAAACAAATTCACTTAAAAATAGTTTTCAATCAAGTCAGGGAAAAGAGAAGAGTCAGGTCTTGTAATACAAAGGTTAAGGGGGTGTTCTCTCATCTTAATCACCAGTTGTCTGAGCAGCGGATCCTGGGGGGCCCCAAAGTCTCTGTTCTCAGAAAAGTTCCCTCCCAGGTACAAATAATCTGTATTCACATGTCCTGTGGTAACGGGTGCCCCAGTTTTTCATAAAAGATAGAGTCTCCATATTCAGAAGTTGATGGGTCAGGTGTCTGAGGCAAATTTCCACTGCTGTACAGGAATTAATTAATGCAGTCAGGTAAGACAGAGAGAGAGAGTTGGGGAATTCAGGTTTAAAATTAGCTTTCTGAACATAATGAGAAGATTATGTATAAGGCTCACTGGCTTTTTTTTTTTTTTTTTTTTCCTGGAAACAGTCTTTCAGGAGAAAGATAAGTTAAATGAAAATGACTGTCAGGATGCCAAAGTCTAAAACATCAAAACACTTAGCAAATCTTGGAAAGATATCTGAACCGAGAGAGACAGATGATGGAAGAGGTTTTGTTATTGTCAGATTTAGGACATTAGCTGTTTTGCTATCTATCAACTCTATTTACCACAAGCAGGACTTTTTCTCTGGTCAGTCCCATGTAGATAGAAAGATTCTAGTGACTTCATTTCCTCTGTATTTCTGGCTCTTTCACGGATCACACAGAGGATGATTAAATGGCTTTTCTGTATTGTTTGCTAAATTTGACTCTTCCCACGAATTGGGGGTGGTTCCCATGGGAACCTCTGGACATGGTATAAGAGCAAAACAGATCACAGACAATCATTGGAGTCTCTACTGAAAGCGCACTTGGCAAAATACTTTATTGGCCATTTCTGTATGAACAATTCTCTACTACATGTAAATCCTAGATCTAAGAAAGTAAAAATGTGTTTTGTTGTTGCTTAATCCTCATCCCAAATAAAACTCATGGAAATTTTTCCATTCAAAAAAAAGTTATTTTGCACACAAACTCAGTCAAGGACCTTATACCAGAAACTGCCACTAATGTCATTTGAGCAAAATAGGCCAGTGTTGCTGGAATGGCTCAGACTGGAATGGAATTTGAAGGAGAGAAAAATTATCATATTTTTCCATATTTATCCATAGACAACACAAATTATTACTTTGAAAAACAGCAGAATGTAAGTTTTATAAACTAACCAATGTAACATCATATTGCTTCAAATGGGCATTATTCATGTAGATAAGGTACAACTGGAAATAAACTATAAAAAAAAACTCATGTGCATTTGTCATTTTCATTTGATCACAAAAACTTTCTAAAAATCTGTAAGCTAGAGATCCCACACTACTGTCCTTCTAATAGCAGTATCTCTTTGAAAAATTTATGCATGGCTTTCCACATCTACAACTCTAGCCAAAGCCAACATAATCTCTCACCTGGGAAACAGAAATGGCCTTTTTTTTTTTTTTCTTAATAGATCTTTATTGGAGTCTAATTGCTTCACAATACTGTGTTAGTTTCTGTTGTACACCAAAGTGAATCAGCTATACATATACATATATCCCCATATCCCCTACCTCTTGAGCCTCCCTCCCACCCTCCCTATCCCACCCCTCTAGGTCATCGCAAAGCACGGAGCTGATCTCCCTGTGCTATGCGGCTGCTTCCCACTGGCTATCTGTTTTACATTTGGTAGTGTATATATGTTGATGCTACTCTCACTTCACCCCAGCTTCCCCCTCCCATCCTGTGCCTCAAGTCCAGAAATGGCCTCTTAACTGCTCTCCCCAATTTTCACTTCAGACCTTTCTCTATACAGCAGCCAGAGCAATACTAAACAGACAAACAGATCACTATTTAAACCCTCCGACTACCTCCCACCTCAGTCAGAATAAAATTCAACACCTTTACCATGGTGTACCATTCCCTTTGTGAAAAGGCCACATTTAATCTCATTTTTATCCCCTTTCCACAATTTTTCTCACAAACTTATTTTACTTGCTACGTAGAATTCCTCTCCTCCTATATTCACATTTAAACTCACTCGCACCTCCACCATGCCTGTGAAATTGCCTTTATCAAGGTCAACAATGAACCGCTCCCCCAAAAATAAACAAGATACAAGGATATAATGTACAACACAGGGAATATAACCAATATTTTATAATAACTTTAAATAGAGTATAATCTATAAAAATATTGAATTACTATGTTGTACATCTGAAACTAATGCAACATTGTTAATGAACTATATTTCAATAAAAAATAAAGGTAATGAGGTTACCAAAGCCAATAACCAACACTTAGTAGTCACCTTTGACACAGTTGATCACTTCCTCCTCCTCCATATTGTTTTTGTCCACGTACTTTTTAGGCAATCTGCTTTTCTTCTGCCGCACTGGTTGTTCCTTTACAGCTTTTGCTGCTGGTTGCCCCTCTTCTTCTAGAATTTTGTAATGATGCAGTAACGCAATCCTTGGTTACCTCCTCTACTCCATTCACTCCCATGGTGATCTCATTTCATCTTGAGGCTTTAAATATCATTAATATGCTCATAACTCCTAAATTTCTGTCTCCAGCCCAGACTTCTTCTGAACGCCAGACTGTTAGCTCCAAATCGCTGTTTTACTTCACTGCTTAGATGCCCTATTGCTGAGTTACTGCCATAAAACTTCTGCATAACATATTTCCTCAAAACTCAGCGACTGGGGGGACTCTACTCAATACTCTGTAATGACCTATATGGGAAAAGAATCTAAAAGAGTGGATATATGTATATGTATAACTGATTCACTTTGCTGTACACCCGAGACTAACACAACATTGTAAATCAACTATACTCCAATAAAACCTGAAAAAGAAAACTCAGTGACTTATTACAGCAGCCATTGATTCTCAAGGATCTGTAGGTCAGTGAGGGTCTGACGATCTAAGGTGGGCTCAGCGGGCGGCTCTGGTCTAGCTGCACTTGGCTGGGTAACTGCCTCACCTGCACTCACTGGAGGACCGAGTCAGAAGACAACAACTATTGAGGGAAAGCTCTTCTCATCATGGCGACAGAAAGCTCTTCTCACAAGAGGCTGCGCCCAACCCTGTGAGCACATTTCAACCCTGCTTCATCTCGCTGCTAATGACCCACTGGCCAAAGGCAATCACACTGCCCAGACTAAGTCAGGAGGGGGGTACAGTGTACCCGAGGTCGCAAGGAACAGTAACCACAGTGTGTAACAGACATCTCCCACTTTACATCTCCAAGCCCACCCCATCCAAACCTGCTCCAGCTCAAGTCTTTACCATGTTAATCTTCTATTTGTTCAAGACCAAACACTTAGAGTCATCCTGGACTCCTCTTTCTCACACGCTCCACTTCAGCCTACAAAATATATTCAGAATCTGGCAAAGTCTCACCATCTTGGCCACCTCCTTCTACGAGCCATTAGGGTGTGTCTCCTGGTTCACTCCATTATTCTAGCAGGTCTCCCTGCTTAAAGTCCCCAGCCCCAGTCCATGTCCCTTAACTCACACCCCCAAGATGGCCACTCATTTCATTCAGAGTCAGAATGAACTCCTGACAGTGGTTTACAAGACCCTGCATGGTATCACTGATTACCTCTCCACATGCGCCTCCCACCTCTTTCTCACTCACTTTGTTCTGGCATCAGACACTTCCTTGAGGCCTTCTGAACAAGCCAAGCCCAATGTTTGCTACCTACCTCTTCTGCACTAGCTCCTACCTAGGCCTGACAATTTCTTCTCCTAGATACTCACATGGCTGACTTCCCCAGCTCCTTCAATATTTTGCTTGAATGTCGTCTGCTCTGTGAGACCTGTCTTGACTGCAGTATTTTAATTTGTAGCCCACTCTAAACCTCCACACTAATTCTTTTCATATCACTGATGAGCTAATACTCCACATAACTTATTTATTAAGACTGTTTATTGTCCACTCTCCCCCAACACCCTCCAATGCCCTACCCTGACAAGATGTGCCATGAGCGGGAATAAAAAAAAAAGGTTTATTTTGTTCACTGGTGTATATATCCCACACACTTGAATAGCACCTGGAACCCAGAAGGCTACAGAAATGCATTCAGTCACAATTGCCATTCTCACCCAGACTGAACTCCTTCTTGCCTCAGAGCCCTGATACCTGCTGTCCCTTCTGCCTGGAACCATCTTTGCCTCTCATCTTTCATATCTCTGCCCACACATCACTTCCTAGGAGAGGCCATCTCTGGTCACCTTAACTAAAGCACACTCCTTCTTGCCTCTTTGTCTCATTTTCCTGCTTCATTTTCTTCATCATACTTTCATACTTTCAAAAATATCTAATTGATTTGTTTGCTTATTACTGTATGTCTTCTCCTACAAGGGTGAAAGCCCCATGAGAACAGGGACATGGTCTACCTTACTCATCACTGTCTCCTCAATTCACCTGGAACAATGCCTAGTGGGTCAGTAAGAACTGAAATAGTTCCTTAATAAATCAAGGTCCCTTCTCAAAGGGAGGGAAATACAAATCTCATCCACCTAATGTGGAAGAAAAAATGGTAACTGCATTGAAGGGAGGGCAAGCCTTAAGAAATTAAACAGAGGGAACATGAGTTTTGTGGTTAAACAGAATGCTCCCAAGTTCAGTCATTCTTAAAAGCTATAGGAGAGTGCACAATGCTTCCAAGAGAAGCACGCTTGAGAACTACTCTAGGAGGAAAACCAAGAAAAAGCAGCTTTTGGTGCTCACTTTAGGTTAACTATTTTCCTCAATAAGAAAACATGCATAAAATGAACAAGCAAGTTATTTGATGTTTCAAATGATTAAGTGCAAGCTGGGATAGCTTTGAAGTAGCTGCCACATAATCCCCAGGGGAGGATCTGTAGACAAATATCCACACTATCCCTTGGAAATAGATTTCTCCAACAAGGGGGAAAAATTTTTTAAAAATATGTCCCACACGAGGTAGAGACACATGCACTTTCACATTTCCAAAAAAGGCAAGGAAACAAAGAGATGCTACTTTTCCAAGAATGTTAACATGTAGAGCCATGTTAGGAATTAGTTTTAGAATACATTACAAATAACAATAACTAATGTTTTGCTGGGATTTTTATTAT